>NW_009953964.1:7824022-7833377 GCF_000747805.2 Chaetura pelagica
AGGAAAAAAAAAAAAAAAAAAAAAAGTCCTTTTGTATTGCACCTGAGCTCATTAAAACCCTTAAATTCCATAATTTTACACTACCATGTGCTGCATATCGTATTTAGTACCTAGCAGAGTAATTGCTTACAGTCCTCAGAGTGAGTGCACATAAGGTGGAGAAATGGAACAGGTGGGACAGCCACCCTGTGCTTGGTAATCGCAGGTTTACACCCCTGCACAGCTGATGTAAAGCTGTGTGGATGGATGGTTCAAAAGCCTGGATTACAGGCTTTTGTTAGCCCTGCAGTGGGTGCCAAGTCCCAGACCTCAGGTTCCAGTGAACACAGTGGCTTCTGTAACGGACCAGATAACACAAATAAGCATGTGGGATACAGACTGGGAAAAGGGAGAAGTCAAGGATCAGAGGGTCAAGGTGAAAGATCTAAGATACCCAAGGAACCAGCAACCTGAACAAGTTAACCAGCCATCCCAAGAGAAAATAACCCTGTGAAATTCAAGAGAAAGTGAGCAGCTCAAGAACTCTTCTGTGGCCACATTCAAGATTTCTAACTTGATCTGGAACAAAACCAAAACCTTTTGTGCATCCTCACACAGGGAATGATGTCAAAAGAGCTGTTTCTAAATCAAAAAGGGTTTGCATACTTCCCGTCTCTGTGAGCAAAGACTCTGTGAAGCTGCTTTTGCAAGATCTTCTGGGGTGGAGAGAGGAAGGTGCAAGCAGATTTATAGCATCACACATGCTCTATTTTGGGTCACCATACTCTTTGGACACTGAATTCCCTTCACTTGACATCAAGTGCTTGCTCAAGTGCTCGATGGGATCCAGTTGCAAAGGTTCAGTGCTCCTGAGGGGCATGTCCGAGAGGTGTTTGTTCATGGGCTACCCAGCCTGACATCTCAAAATGGATTTAGATCTCCAGTCTGTAGGAAAGTATTTTTTTTTAAATCTACCCATGTGTGGATTGCTCAAGGGCAAACAGGAACATTGTAGCAGAGGAACTCATTTCAGCCATGGCTCCCAAGTCCCATCTGTGTGCATTATCTCTAGACTTGTGTCAGAGCTGCTGATAAGCTCTGAGTGATTTCCTTCTGCCTGGTACTGTAAGTGTGCTCTGCTTGAGATTCTCCAATGTCTTATCAGCAGCCTTTCAGATAGTTAAGATTGGGGAGCCATAAAAAAAGACACAGACACTGTGTTCACAAAAACCTGTAAATGAGGTGATTGAAACGGGCACATGCTGATGTACATACATCTACATAGACAGTGGGTCCACATAGTTTTGCTTGCTAGCCTGGTTTCCTAAGGAAGAAAAAAAAACCAACAAACCAAAACATATTTAAATCACTGAAACCAGCAAGTAGATTTTGCAATAGTTAGAGAAGACTGATATTTTGGTAACAGCAAAGCAGAAAAGCACAAAAATTACCCATAGCTGTGCTCAGCCTTAAATGGTGGGGAAAGGTGGAAGGCTCTAACCTCGACATTAGGAAACTTTTGACATTTAGAGTTTCAGAAGTCTCTTTGCAAGGAATAACTTGTTTGCCTTTTTTTTTCTTTTCTTTTCTTTTCTTTTGTTTTTTTTTTTTTACTGTAGTCCCTCCTCATTTAAAACACATAATGAATGTGAACACTCATCAGTTTGTAAATACTGGTTTTAAGTTCACTGGAGCTTTGTTGAGATATTCCTCCTAGGTAACAAGTCTGTGCCTCATTAGTCTCTCATTAGCAAGATAGAAATAAAGATGCAAAAGAAAAAAAAACTTTCTCCAAAGATATTGTTGCAGTCTAATTGCCTGCAAGGAATTCTTAATAATGTTTACTAATGCCTTTTCAGCATTGCCAATTTTATAATGTTCCAGATGTGACGTTCCTGTTCCCTGCTGTGATATTACTAAGTCTGTTAAGGTACCTACAGCACTAAGTTTGGAAAGATTTTAGCCCCATCTTATGTCACTGACGTGAAACAACATCCGTTGGGGTTTTCCAGCATCAAATTTGTACTTTTGAAAAAGATAATAAGAAAAACCCTCTCTGATCCACTATTTATATAGAACTAAGTAAATTCAATAACAACATGGACTGGCTGAGGCCACCAGCCTTACAATGGACATTAGCAGCACTATCAGTTACTCAAAGTTCAACATTTGCTTTCCATTTCTTGATTTTTAATATATTGGTTTAGACTTTGTGGCATGAATTGGTTCCTTATTTGTAGAGAAATATCTTTTGTTTGGGATATTATTTTATGTTGTAAGCAGCATTTGGAATATAAAACAAGCAGATGTTAGCAAGGATCTGAAAGCAAGGCTCACAGTATCAACATTGTGTTATGCTCTTGCTTTGCAGCCAAGCTAAGAGAACAAAGCAGGCAGCAAACATGTAAATTTTGAAAAAACAGAGCTTTTAACCTAAATTACACTGAAGTTTCTTGATGTTCTGGGAACCAAGGGGCTCTCCACCTGAGTCAGATTTGTATGCCATAGGGAATATGTAAACAAACATATTTTTGTCTTATTTTACTAAGGAAAGAAAGCTTGTGAGATCATCATCTTTCTGTTCTTCTTCTCACAACTTGTGTACCTGCTGGCCAACTTCAGACAAACTGGAAATGGGGTGGAAATCTCCATTATATGAAATTCCTGAAAATAACTGAGTAGAGAAAAGAGCCACCATTAGTGCTCTCAGGAAGAAAAAAATATGTGGTGTGAGCACTGGGTCCATGTTAGAGAAGGAAGCTTCATATTGGAAGAAATAGCAAGAACTCCCAGACCACAGGGAAAGCCTCACTTGGACAGAGAATCCAGCCCTGGCACAAAATCCATGACATAGCTTGCTGTCTTGTTGCTATTCACCATGGACCAAGCTGGGGGTTTAATTTTATTATTTTTTTTTCTTCTTTTCCATGTGTTCTGGATTGCTTGTCTTCTCTGCTTACAGGATCTGGAGTGCTTGAGTTCTGTGTCATATTAGACATAACCTGCATGGCCACTATTGCACATATCTCACCTTGCTCCTAATACAATTCTTCTACTAATTAATGCTAAGGGTTTCTTATGCCTGTCAGGCTGAAATAATAGCATCCACAAAGGCCCTCTGTACTCCACTCTCTTCCCTGATCCAGAAAAGAGGCATGCTGCACTCCGGCCACCTTGGCTCAAGATTTTAGAAAACTCTTATTTCCAAATCTTAAGGTCCCCAGTTCATTTTCCCAGTGTGTCAGCCAAGACGGTGGTCCTCACATTTGCACTTTTCTAATAGTTCCAAGCTTACATCACGTTCTCCTTTATTTACTCTTTTTCCAAGTTATATATATCCTTAGCCTTAATCACTGTTCAGCCAAGGTTTCTTCAAGCAGACCCAAATCTAGCGATCAGTGAAGCCAATGGGATTCTTTCTACTGACTCCAGCGGACTCAGGATCATAAAGTCCTGAACCCACAAACATCTGCAAGATCTGGAGGCATTCCAATATGGATTCAGATTGGACATCAGCCACTCAGGCCCATCTTAATTCATAAATCAACATACCCAACTGACTTTCTCTTCTCTGGATCCTCTCCAATTTGTTAATACGTTTCTGTTAACGAGGTGCTTAGAACTAAGCACAATATCGCCAGTTTGGTCACATGAGAGCTGTTACATTCCTACTTCATAATGTTATGTCTCCACATATCCCAGCCAAAATTGCACTGACTTCACTAGCTACCATGTTTTGTTGCAGCCTTGAAACACTCGTCCTGTCAATCTTACTCACTGAGAGTTATACTTTGCTCCACAGGTAATGGTAGCAAAGTCAGTAGGACTCCCTG
Organism: Chaetura pelagica; assembly: GCF_000747805.2. Taxonomy (NCBI): domain Eukaryota; kingdom Metazoa; phylum Chordata; class Aves; order Apodiformes; family Apodidae; genus Chaetura; species Chaetura pelagica. The sequence goes on from NW_009953964.1 coordinate 7,827,835, forward strand.
CACAGGACTGGTAATGCAGGCAAGGAAAGCAGAAACTGATCCCAGAGAAAGAATTTGTATCTAGATTTGTAAACAGATAAACTCAGACAGCAGAATAATTGTAACAATGCCATCCTGCTGCTTTCCTGAGCAATAATCTGTTTTCCTCATTGGGATAAATGACTTGGCCATCAGTCTCCTGGTCTAGCCATTTGGGAACTGGATTATTGCTTCATAAACTGTGCAACGCACTCCTGTTACTGTTTAATTGCATTGGGCAGGGAAAGGGGGGGAAAAGATTTTGCAATTTCTAACAGAAATCTCCCAGAAGCACTCTCTTTCTGTGTTACTTTCCTCAATAGTTAAGGCAGTGAACTGCATTCCAATCCAAAACTTTCCCCTGAACAAAGAGCATAATTTTTCTTTCTATGCTTCTGCCCGTGCAGCTTTTCATTCCAGCATATAGTGCTCCTTTCCTGGACCTGGATGCTCAGCGCTCCTTACGACATATTAGACATCACCTCCTGTAGTGAGATTACTCTGCCTTCTAAGCAAAGATTTTCTCTAAAATCTCAGTTATATATTTTGTCCTGCTGCAGATTTTGCATGATTATCAGCAGAAGCTGTCCTTAAACCTCTTAATTCTTTCCATCCTATCTGTTTTATTTGTTGTCTGAAAGCTCCTCAGAGCAGCAACTGCCTCCTGTTACACAGAGAACTTCCATCCAGCACTTGGGCCACTAGGCACTCCTGTAATTGAGACACATCCTGTCTCCCAAGCAAGAGCTGTAGCTAAGAGAGAAAAAAATTCATTCTTAAACAGTGCACCATTCACTCCTGTCTCCAGCATGTTTTCCAACGCTAATCTCCATACTCTGACACAGCATTGAAAACAGCTGTAGCTAAGAGAGAAAAAAAATTCATTTTTAAACAGTGCACCATTCACTCCTATCTCCAGCATGTTTTCCAACACTAATCTCCATACTCTGACACAGCATTGAAAAGTCAATATGAGTTTGAGGAAGCTCTGTTCAGTTGTTTGAGAAAAGGCTGAGCCCTTGGGTTTTAATTATCTAACACTGACACTCATTTCCCTATAGAAAACTAGCACATTTCTTTTAATGTTATTTATTTCTAATTTCAGGAATTGGTTGAAGTGTTTTCATCAGAATGGTTCTTAGGAAAAATATCTTTTCAACAAACATGGAAATTTTTGCTAGGGAAACTCAAGGTGGTTAGCACTTTTTACAGATTTTTCTCTGTGGAAACCTGACAAAGAAAATTAACAAGGAGTTTCTTTGTGAAATGTTTTCTCTTAAAAATACAGTATTTGTTTTTTGAAATATGCCTGTGTAGGATGTCTGAAAAATTGTACCAAAAGATATATTTTAAAATTTTGTTCACCATAAACACTTAGGAAATATAAAAAAATAAAAACAAAGTTAGGAAACTTTTATGAGCACCAATGAAAAGGAATTGTTTGAACTAAATCTCTGTGCTTTAAAAAGCAATTTTTTTTATCTCTGCAGGAGGAAACCTGGGAACTTCTTGGGCTTACTGTGTCCCAGACAAGTCTGAGAAGTTGCAAACCAACTTCTCCCTTCAGCATTGCCATGTGTTCTACACTGCTCCACCCATTTGTGCCAAAAGCCAGTCCGATATGGTAAACCATATCTTATAATTTACTTGTGCTTAGTGCTTACAGGCTTTCCATTAATCAAGCAGCCAGCTGACCATTCTGCTAACCTCTGTGTATCCCACTGCAGTTTTTTTCCAAATCTCATCTGCCCAGTTTGTCCAAATCATGAGTCACTGCACTATGGCTCATAGCCTTTGAGCTCGTTGGGGCTGGACTTGCCTTCTACATCACCTGGCCCAGAAGCTCCTGCCCCTGCAGGGCTGCAGGTCTTAATTGAGATTCCCAAGTGCTCTTGTAATACCAATAATAAAACAAGCAAGCAAGCAAACTGCCAGCTAAATAGGGGGAATCTGTAACAATGGAGAGTTTTAGCAGAGGAACTGGAGACAACTCATACTCCAATTTTCAAAGCTGTGTCTTTCTATAGAATATTAAGCTGTTCTCATAATGGAAGAGAAAATACTTGGCATTGGCAGGTAATTCTTGGCAGTAATTGATTTTAACACACTGCTACATCTGGGAACCCTGTAGGTGTAAGCACAGCATCTTTAATCATATATGATGTGGGGAAGACAATCCCTCTGAAAGGAGGCACTGAAGTGGTTGGCTGAAATGCATGCCTCGTGCTGCAGTGGGGCAGGAGCCCACTGCTCATGCTGGAGCAGGGGGAAGAGCTGTGTGGTTCAGCTCCCCATGATGCCAAAGCTCCCTGGCAGTATTTTTAGTGGGGGGCTAAGCAGGGGAGAGGTGGGGACAGCATCAGGTCAGACTTGGGTGGCTAAGGTATCAGATATGCTTTCCCTCGGTGAAATTCTGGCTGGAGATCTCCTGTCAGACTCTTTTCTCCTCTCTGCCATCTCTGGGACATGCACTCCTGCCTCCTGCACAACTTTGCAGTTTCCAAGGAGACCGCATGCTGCTCACCCCACACCTCAGCGCAGATGACCGCGTGACTTCACCCGGTCAGGGAGACCATAAAACACTGCAGCCAAACTGATAGCGCTGCAGCTTGACTCACTGTGATATTAGTGAATCCTAAAGGACATATGAACCTAATGATGGGTTGTTGGGTTTGCTTTTTCATTAGGGCTGTTATGATGAGACCTAGACATGGTGTCACTGCTTGGAGACAGCCTACAGAAAAAATATACTGCGGAATCACAGGCTTCAAAGAACCGGTCCCAGTAACCATGTTACTCAGTTTCCTGAAGGAAGATAAATATGAAAGTCAATTTCATAATTGTAACAGTACAAAAACACACTAAAAATTGACCATTTATAACACCAAGTAAGTTCACACCAAGATCAAAGATTTAAAAATTGGCTAAATTCCTACAAGTATGAAATGCATCAGTTAGGTGGTGCAGCTCAGTGTCAGGAGATGTAAATCTGATGCCTTGCTTAGTTGCAGGCTTCCTGAAGGATTTTGTAAAACTCACACAGGACATAAATTTCATAGCCTTTTTTGTAAGGGGTTTGAAAATTAGTCTCTGCAAGTAGTTTTTCAGACCCCAGTCCATAAAGAAATATCAACATGTTAACTCTCCTTAGGGACCAAGTAGAAATTAGATACCTGGATGACTTTGTGAGTATAGCCCTTTCTATTTCTGTGGCCTTGACTCCCTATGTCTTAAGTGAGAATCCTCAAGTTTATCTCACTGGAATGGAGTGAAAATAAGAATTTTAAAGTCATTACAAGACACATATAGTAATTTGGAAAACAGCTAGATAGTAGATTTTCTCTTGCAGAAGTGCTAGGGGAAGTCATAATTCAGGACCATAAGAGAACAAATTAGAACTAACACACATGCATACAGCAGGGTAATTCATAGGTAATAATTGCAACCCAGCTGATAAGGAGCACTTTGTAATTAGTCACTTTTTTCCATGACATTGTATGAGATGTGGCTCTAGCAAGTGAAGGAGCAAAGGATACACCAAGTAAAATCCACAGCTGGGTAGAAATAAAATTTTTCAATGTTTCTTCTTGGCAAGTTTATTTAAAAAAACTGTCATGCAGACATATCTCAACCCCCCCAAAATATTGTTCAAAATCCTACTGAAAAAAATGTTGAATGCTAAAGCAAAATGGTCAGTGTTTGTATACATATTTTAGTGGAAATGACAGGTTCCCAACAGCCAGTTAGGAAAGTAATGTCATTGGTTTTATGCAGAAGGAACCACTACTGAACAAAGAGAAAAGGAATAGTTTTGCTTTTTTTTTGGACAGTCTCCATCTATACAGTCTGCATCCAATAAGGGAAAAATTAACATTCACGTTCATTCATGATAAATATGCTTCTCTCCTGCCATTAAGGTTTTGTCTACACCAATGGTTATATTAAATTTGAGGTCATCTTGCACCAGCCTTGTGCATTTTGATCATATTCCTCATCTACAGAATATCTCACAGCCTTTGTCAGGGTCATTCACACAGTGCTTCTTGCCTACAAAGCAGAGCTCTTTAGGAACAGTTTATGAGCTACTCCTAGGCATGCCTTCATGGAATGTCTGCTATCACCCAACACACTTCAGCATGTCCCAGGCCAAGAGACAAAATAGAAGAAGCAGGGGGCAGAAATTTGGTAGTGTGTCCATGAACCTGCCTCACAAGAGTAGCCAGTAAGTTCATCTGTTTAAGGTAATTTTCCAGCAAGTCCCAGCTGTTAATGTAGGACTCAGGGTGTGTTGATTGACTAAATAAGCAAATACCAGAATTTTGGAATAAATTACCAGAAGAGGCAGGTCCTAATTGCTTCCACTGAGTCAGAGCAATTTTCTCCTCAAGAGCTGTTCCTAGGGCTCATGCAAGCACTACCCCTGAATGAATGTTTCTCCTGTAAGTACAGTCCTGCCTGACTTGTATCTAAAACATCTCACAATCATGATTGTTGGTCAAGTACAACAATTCGTAGCAGATAAACAGCTGAGCAAAGCAAGTCTACAACAATCACATCAATATCCCTTAACTGTCCTAGTAAAGGAGGTGGTTACAATGAGATATTGAGGGAAAACTATCTACTTTGAACTTAAATAAATAAAGAGCTAAAGAAAATATAAGGTGAAGTGAATCTCTTTCATTGACACAAAAGCCTGGAAAGATCACCAAAGTATTAATTTATTTCTTCTTCTGAAAGGATTCACTTTAAAAACCTATATCCTACTCTAGAATTAATTAAGAGGAAAATCCACTTCACTCTTCTGCTATTAAGGAAACAGTTACTGGGTTCAGCAAAAGGTGGCAGCCTGAGTCCTAAAGACCTACGTTTACTTTGTTAGTGACTGACATAACCCTCTCCATTTGTTGGACAAATTGTGTTTTTGAAGATAAAATACTTTCCTTTCCACTCTTTCAAATGTTGCTCCAGGAGTACAGATTACCAAAAAAAAAAGAATAATTTGCTGGATGCATCAGAAATTGCATCCCCAGGAAAACAACCCTTGATAGAGCAGATTTCCTCTCTTACTGTTAAGTTTCCCACGCTTCTCAGCCAGATTCTGCTGGCCATGGCTCAGAGCCTGACTCTTGCTGTGCAAGTATGGGAAGCTGGTTCATCCTTACAGCTTACAGACCCTGAGTATTGGAGCTTTGAGGTTTGAAGTGGACATTGGAGAAGAGAGACATGAAGCAGAACAGCCCTCCTTACTGGCTGATACTGTAAGGTCTCCAATCTCCTGGCACGTTAGCCACTTGACAACCTATAATACATTCATCCCTATAATGCGTGTATGTGGAGAGAAGAAACCTCACTGTCCAGATGGGGAACAAACACCAGGTCACAATGGAGAAGGCAGAAAAGAAATATAACCCTGTGTCTTTCAAGTCCCAGACTGCATCCAGCTCCCTCTTTTGTACATCATCACCTTGTGCCTCCTCTTCCATACACAAAAAAGACAATGCAACTCAAAAGCTTCTGTTCAGCAG
>NW_009953964.1:7833919-7853392 GCF_000747805.2 Chaetura pelagica
TTCAGCAGGCTTTGTCCATAGGAATCTTTCTGCTATGGCAACAGAGGTAATACACAATATACTGTGTTAGCTGTTTATTCAGCTCACACTGGCTCTGCAATCTGTTATGACCTCATCGAAGAAACATATCTTACTTACAGACATACCTGAAACAGGCACACAGAGATGCAGCCAGAAGCACAGGGTATGTGATTCTTGTCCTGGGTTCTCCCTCTTTTTCTCAGCCAGCAACTTATGCTCAGTTTTAATTCTTCACTTCTCTACTTGCAAATTACAACACTGCCCATTCAGTGGAGTCTTGTGAAATTTATTACTTAGTTAATAACTTGCAAATTATTCTGGGTACTCCTTATGTTATCTGTATAAGACAGAACTGTCTAAAGGCCTTATCATGAATCAGGATCCCATTGTGAACAGAAAACACTGGACCCTATAAACAGCAGTTCAATGGAACAAACACAGGCACATCTGCAGATGCAGCAGTGGATACCATTTTAACCTCACTTTTTTCTTAGGTCTCCCACACTGAATTCAAAATATTCTGCAAAATCCCACTTCCTGTCCTGACCCCATGGCAAGAGGGAACACAGAAACCAGGGAGAGCCGGAAATTCCACTCAAATTCCAGCTGCAATCATTTCTGTGAACAGGAGAGGCAAAATGCAGCAGAGATCACAGTAGATAAATGTCATGCCCAAAGAGGCAACCAGTAAAAAATAAGGTCTGAGATAGGGTGCAGATCAGAAGTAGAAAGCCCTGAGCCTTGCCTTCTAGTCTGTACATCAATATTAAGAATTGACTTTATGTAAGTAAGACTAATACTGCTAAAGGTGTCTGGGTGATTTTTCTTTTTCCGATGAAGGCTGGATAGAACTTCACACCAGCTTTTAGGAGGTGGGAGGAGAGACTGGAATTCATTCAAAGCAGTTTTTAATCATTAGTGTAGATTCTACTGTTACAGTTACCAGAACACAGTTAAAAATGCAACACACATACAATTCTTGAACAAAGAAAAGGAAGTATCATAGTTTTGTTTAATATCTTCACTGGGTCTCTCTTGGACTATGAAGCTGTCCTGAATAGCATTCTTCAGAAGCAGAAAAAGTAAGCCCAGGAGCTTGAAATCAGTGCCAGCAGAAGATGTGTGTCTTCTGATCTCATTAGAAGCCCGATTTAACTCAGTGGATTGCTTTCTGATATTTTAAACTTAGACTTACAAATATTTAGCTGCTGTTGGTGGGCATGGTTATGCAAGCAGAAAGAGAACTACTTAACCCCTGTTGGGATATATCTGCATAGGGGTGTGCCATGTTTTAATAGGCCCCTTACTTAAGTCAACACACAGGGAACTGGTACAAACTCAATGTGTAGGCAGACCTGAGAGGGAGGAAGCACCCTGGAGGTGATAGAGACTCTCTTCCCAACGCTTTCAAGGCTGCTCTGTTGCAAACTGAAGGTAATGGAATCACCACCACCACATGTTCTATTTGTCTGCAGGAAAGCAACCTTTTCCATTTGGATGTTGCCAGATCTTCCTCTGCCCTTTCCATTTGCCATCTTCCCAAGGGACCTTCCAAAACAATACAAAAAAGGAGTCAACATCACTGTGACAAGTTGTCTCCTGCTACTATGCCAATAAAAATGATCTTCCTTATACCACATTTCTCTGAACCTGACATCTGTCCTAAATCTCAAGTCATACATACCATTCTTCCATTAACATGAGTCATCCTACAGATGTCCTTCTGCTACTCTTAGATTCATGTCAGAAAGAATCATTGACTTGCTGTCAGCAGATTCATCCTACCATGTTAATGGCTTCTGCAGAGCCCTCTTCTCTGATCATCGGGTTCTTACATCCCCCAAAATGCTGGAAAATACTTGCTGAGATGTAGGATGTCAGAAGCAAGGAAATAATTGCCTGCCCTATACTGCTATGCTGCCTGAAGTATAAAGGGTAATTTGCCAAATTTTTTAGTTCTCTCTCTTGAGGCAGAGCAGGTAAGTAGCTTCTTCTCAGGAGCTCACAAAGCCCCAAGCTGCCTACATAAAAAACCTGGTGCTAGTGATGCTTTTGAGAATCTCAGGAAACATAATTTGCTTCCTCTACAGAGATCATGGGCACTATATGCAGGAATCTTGCCTGATCTGTTTTGCACAGGACTCTATACCAAATGCTGCCTAATTCCAGATGTTTAAGCATAAAATACCAGGACTTCAGACTGGACAGTTGCATAAGAATAGAAAAGAGAATCAATGTCTTACACCTTGAATCAGAAGCTATTTACATCCCCTCTGTTTTTATAGCAGAGAGACCAAATGGGGAAGAGGCTTTCCTTAAAGGGCAGGGGCCATGTCAAGTCCTGCTAGTTGTTTTCATTAAACCATCAACTCAGTGTCCTGAAAGTTTTATTAACTCATTCTCTTTATTGGTCTTTTATTTCTAATTTTAAGTCTCTAATGTTGCCTCTGTTCTCATGCAGTTCTGCATGGCATTTCTGCAAGTCAGTGGAGATCAGTCTCAGCCTTCATCTTTTTCACAAATGGGAACCTAAATGTTTGCAGAGCATGGGAGTGTCTGTGATTGTGCTGAGATCCAGGGAGTCAAGCCATTGAGCCAAATATTTGCATAATGTAAATCAACACTGAGATTGTGCCTTATTTCTGGTGGGAAAAAGGAAATCCTTACAAGATCAGAGCGCAGGTTCATATAGTCCATTTTCAGCATGGAGCTAATTCTTTGAGGGAGGTGCACAATACCTTCCAAAGGCTTATTTTCCTCTTATACAACAATCCCTTACTGTCCTATCCCAAATGCAAAAGCATATGGCTGGGGCAATCACTGGAGCTAATTGCACACAGACATGGCTCAGTGCTTTGGGACATGCCCACGCCCCATTGCCAGCCAGGTGGGGGAATAATGTGTCAGTGAGGTTCAGATGAACCAGTTCATTCCACCCCACCATGACAGTGGACAGCAGGCTGCCATGAAGCAGTCCCATCTCTGAGACAGACAGCCACCTTGGCTATAATTAAAGCTAATTATTCAAAGGCACCCTGTTCTTGTAGCACTGCTCAGAAGCTCCCTGCATGAGCATGTAGGCAGCAGGGCTGTTTTTCTTCATAAAAACTTATGAGGAACGCTGCGCAGATTAACAGCTTTAATGACAAAAATTACCGCTTACAACACTGACTTCAAATCAAAGAACAATATCTGCAGACAGATATTTTCATGGTTTTCATAACAATTCATTATAGGTGGCACCAAGGGATTACATTTTTATTTCCCTTGTGTCATTTCTCTCAGACTCAGGTTCATTTCTCTTAATGAGGCAGCAGAAGATAAAGGGCAGTGAAGGCTCCTCCAATGCCTCTGCAGAGTGTGAGGAGTTTAGGGGCAAAGTGATAACTGATCCTCTAAAGGAAGAGGGAGGGCTTGGAAGGGGAGGGGGAGAGGGAGAGTGATGGGGTGGGATGCTCTCTGCCATAATGAACTAAAATTAAGACATAAATTCTCCCACCTTTTTTTCCAACCATATCTAACAAAAGGGATTCAGCTTTTTAATGAGGAATGGATCAGTAGCAAAATTATTAGCTAATGAATTGTAAAGGAAAGGGAAAGAAAGAAAGAAGGAAAAAAAAAAATTTGCCTTGAAAGGACGGGACCAAAAGTTCTTCTCGCAAACTCTCAGAATAGGAAGGAAGACCCTGAACCTGGAAGTTTTTACTTGGACAGCAAGGCCCTTCTTCACATGCAGTAGGCAAAGGTCCAAGCAAGAAGGAATAAGAACTCAGCAGAGCTCAAAATGGGATTTGAGATTCCCCTGGTAGTACCAGGCTTGTTAGGACTGAGAAGAGGTTCCCAGTGGAACTGGATGGAAACTCTCCTGTGAAATACTTTTCTGCTGGAAAATAATGTGGAGACAGCACAAAAGAGTCCCTGGGAGTGGGGGACTCCTGGCATAGCCTCAGGAGACCAGGCAGCTGTTTTGTTTCTAAAACAAAAAACATCAACCCAAAGGCTTCAAAGTCTTCTGAGAACAAAACAAACTGAGAACTGACATTTGCAATCCATGGAAAGCCTTCTCATTCCTGAGTTTTGTTTCAGTATTTGTTCCAACAATTTTGGTTTCCTGTGAGTGGGGCAATCTGTGTTTAAGCAAGTTCTGCCCATCAGTTAGGGCCTTAGGGCTCCCAGAATTTATGGCTCAAAGGGAGAAAAAAAAAAAGAATTCAGGGTTTCCTCTATTTGAGGATCACACTGGCAGAAAAAGATTGTATTTGGAGGTTCCCAAAGTGGAACAATGCTGAAATTGGGGCTATCAAGAAAACATCCAGTAAAGAGAATTGCTTTCTTTGGGTTAATTCTAATTCATATCCTTTTCCTGTGTGCTGTAGTGTTTTCCTAAAAAACAGCATTCTAAGCATTGCTAGAGTTGGGCAAAAGCCTGGGAGCCTGGATGGGTAAATATATCTGACAAGACAGAGGCAGGAGACAAAGGGACTAGACAGGGGAAAGGAGAAACCAAGGATAAATGAGATACAGTTAGTAGCATTCATGTATGTTTGGCTGTGGTTAAAACAATCTTGAGAATAAGTATTTTTATCATAGCCCCTTTCCCTCTGCTTATTCTTGGCTTCCAACTTTTCACCCTCTAAATGAAAAAAAAGAAGAGCCATTCTTTTGGGTGGGCTAGTCTGAAATAAAGCCTTGTTTTATGGCATAAGTATCTATGGAGTATTTTGCCCACACTCTTTCTGCTTCTTTCAAACGATGAGGAATCTTTCATGTCTTGGCAGGGCTTTGAGTCACACAAAGAGATGTTTCACACCTGCCTTCCTGCTCTGCACCAGCACCAGGGAGAACAGGCTTGCAAACTGAAATACATGGCTAAGGACTTCCAAGGTCCCTTCCTGTCCTGTCTCCAATGAGTCAGGCTCCAAGAAAGTAAAAAGTTGACCATCAAAAAAATCTTTAAAATAATCTGTGTATTTTTTAATATATATGTATCTCAAGAGTGCAATTCTGTGCCTTCTGCTTCCCATATTTTTCAGTCTTTCCACTTGAAATCAACAGGGCTTGAATCATCTCTCTCATTTAATGAAGGCTGAGCTTCTTGTGGACTCACATGACAGCAGGAGGTGCTGCTCGCTGAAAAGCCCAGAATGGTGGGACACTTTGATAATATCATGAGAGTTGGTAACATGGGCAGAAGACTTTGAATAAAGCTGCCTGACCTCCTTGGCCCAAGTGCTTTTTACAGCCAAGCAAAACAATTTCTCTGGACTCTAATGAATAGACTTCTGTCATTGTTCATCATAATAATGCCCTGATCCTGGCAAGATTACCTAGATGCTACCATAATCCTGCTAATAAGTGATGATTATAAAACACACACTTGAGGAAAAGGAAAGGTAGAATTTGGATCTTTTGCCCCAGTCTCTTCCCAAAGGAAAGCAGGATAATAAATGACTTCTGACTGTGACATATGACAAAGAGCCTTACTGCATCAGAGTCTGCTACAGCAAAATTCAGGGAGCTCACTCAGTTTTGTCCATAAAAATACTGCTCTATTCAGTGTGAGAGGCCTGATAAATGGGGGGGACACCATATTGAAGACATTTAGTGAGATTTTTTTTTTTTTTTTTCTTTCTGGGGAAAACAGACAGCTGGCGACAGAAAAAAAAAAAGAAAAAGAACAGAGATTAATTGTTTTGTGTGAAACAAGCTTTTTTTCAAGCAGCAAAACTTCCTCTTGGTACTATGGAAATATATGATTTTCATATTTTGTGTGACTTCCTATTAATTTTCAGCTAGTGACTTCTGTTTTCTGGCAGAGTCCAGTACCAAATATTTTACCCACAGGCAAAACCAAAATGCTTAAGATGACAAAGTGTGACTGAGCAGACTAGAAAAATGGGGAAAAAAAGTACAGGGGGCTGATTCTGACATATTTTTCTTGGAACAGAGCATGTGTAATGTCCTGCTGCCCCACTCCAACTAAGCTGCTGTCTCTTGTGGAAGGTACTGCAGGCTGCTTATCACAGGGGACATGGGCGGAGTTTGTGTTTAAAACATGAACCTGTTTTTTTGGCTTCAGAATTCGGTCCATCAGGGCTGATGGGGGATGTGGCAGAGCCGAGTTTCTCATGCTTGCTTTACTTCTTGTTTAAGTGTAACTACTGCTTCCATTACTAACATAAAAGGACTGCTTCACTCAGAAACATAAGAAACATGTTAGGCAGGTAAAATTCTTGCAATATTCTGTAGCCTTAAAAGCAGGGGATGAGATATTGGCTTATGCAATGAATAAAGCAGTTAAGATGGTCTGACTGGGAGACCTCCATGGGTACAGTGTAACCAGATCTGGACAAATTCCAGCACAGGAAACATTTAGGTGTTCATGCAAGAAATGTGTTTCTACTGCATCTAGTATTTTTCAATCCTGCTAACAATATGTGTGTGACCACATTTGCACATGAGAAGTAGCTGGTGTGCAAGTCTGCATGGATTCGGAAAGCCCAATATATATTTTGCAAAAAACTCTTGCTTTCACAATAAAGTTCTCAGCAGTTCAGCTACCACCTGAGCTAAAAAAGCCTTCATCTTCAGACAAGAGCCTTTCTCTTCCCACTGGATTAGATTTCAGTGGGAGCTAGGCCAGGAAATTGCTTTTATTTATATTCTCCACCCCTGGCAAAGTCAATGGCCTCATTAATCCGCTGATGGGCCAGCAACATGATGGAAACTAGAGATGCAGCAGAGAAGAGTGCCAGAAGAATTGCTGCTTTTCTTCTCTCCCCAGCCTCCATCTTGCTCCCACCCTAACCTCACCTTCAGACCCCACTTGCCAGGCCACAGAGCTCTTGTCATCTCCTCCTTTCCACCTGGATCTCCACCCTTCTTGGAAACAGAAGGAAGAATATAGTCCCAAATTCCACGGACACATCACATCTGCTAAGATGAATTGGAAAAGGTGGAAACTAGCACATTGCCTCTGGGATCAGGCCCAAATAAACCTTCACTTTCTTTAATGTGCAATAAAATTGTAACAGTCTGTAGAAAATTAATTGTGACACAGACTACAGTGAATCCAGACATTCACTTTCAGACCACAGTGCAGATTCTCGCTGAACCCCTGTTGGAGGGGCTGTTACCCTCTCACTTCTTTTCAACACAGCTTTTTATGTTAAAAGTTGTTTTGACTGTGGGCTTTACTACTGTGACTTGCTTTGCTTTGACTTTTATTTTCCATTTAATCTGTCTTGCAGTAGAAGGGCTATTAACCAGTAAAACAATGTTCAATCCTAATAACATTATCACTTAAAGGGAGCATGCCAAGAATTTCTGCTAACTTGTGGGCAGTATATTTACTCTTCTAATAGGTTCATCCTTTATTAAGTATTTATTTCAGGAGGTTAAACCATAATTAGATTGCATTAAGAAGCTGAAAAAGAAAGGAATGGAGATTCTAGCCTGGGAATTTGTTTTATTAGCTCCTCAGATGTCCAAAGAAATTCTCAGCACAATCTGTATTCCTCCAGATAGGGGGTTGCACAACTAAACAGCTCCAATGTTTCTGCCAGGAGTTTGCATTTGTCTTTCCTGTACAAAAGTTATTGCCAAGCTGTAATCTTTCCCTGAAATACAGTGTGTGGAGCCAACGCTGAACCCAATTTACTGTGGCAGATGAATATAGCCAAGGTGGTGGTCTGAATGTTTGGCCTAAAGGCACAATCCAATTTTCAACTGTTTCAAAGCTATTATGTCAAAGGCTGTTTGCATAAACATAACAATAACAGAGATCCCAGGCAGAGGGAGGCAGGAGAGGGAAAGCCTGCCCTCTCGTGTCTTCTGCCTGCATGTGCTTGGGAGCACGTTCACAGCCACACAGAAAGTTTGGTACGTGGTTGTGATGGAAAGAAAAAGTCAGAATTATCAGAGAAAAGCAGGTGTGTGTAAGCATAGCTGTACCCAGAGCCCATGTCTGTGTCCATGCTTGCAAGTGGTTGTCTCTGCAAGTGGAAGTGTACACAAACACATGCGGTTGTGCACAGCAGTCCAGCTGCAGGCACACACATGCACACACAGACATTTTTCACATGCACACGTGTCTGCACTGCCGAGATGCTGTCTGAAAAAAAAAAAAAAAAAAAAGTAGATTCTGCCAATGATGGAAACGGGAGAATGTTAATGACTTTTTAAACTTTTCTCAAGCTTGAGAAACAGATGTGATTATTCAATTCATTACAAGAAAAATGCCTTGCAGCAGCATGCATGTGATGAGCTGACTGATGATGTGGGAACCTATGAGAAAGCTGTTTCCCTTATTAGAACTGGAGGATTTTCAAGTCAATGTTCTCTTTCTCTTTCCCGTTATGTACACACATTCATGCCTTTTTAAATAAAAGAAAGCTAAACCTTAAGATCCATAATGAACAAATGCAAAGTAGCAGACCCAAAGACTTTCTAACCTGCATAGTTTTACACATCAATGGAGCTTTCCCCACATCTGCCATGTTCAGACAATGCTTGGACTCAGGCCAAATATATAGACTGGACCCAGTGCTCAGGATCATCTCTAATTTAAAAGATGGGAAGAGGATACACTTATCAGTTTTCTGGAGAGTAGCTGGAGCAGGAAAATCATTAAATGACAGAAGCTGCCAAAAATAAACATCCCCTGTTTTAAAAAATCCTCCTTATATAGAACTGTCAATGCACAGGGCTTATTAAGACATCTGGCAAATGATTTTTTCTAATGGAGAGACTTCTCAAGGCCTCAAACACAGAACAATAGGGGATTTCACAGCAAAACAGATTTGAGCATTAACGTCACACATCCCATGGCTATTTCTGAGAGTCCAAGTTCACTGGGGTCTAGCAGTTAATGCAGAATTGAAGCCAACATCAAGGGACACAACCCTACAACTGCCCAAGAACAAAGTCCTTCATATCCAACATGTGATGTCCAGTCAAAGCCAGCATTAGACAACACTAAGCAATATGATAGTGTGAAGTTAGATGTGTGTGACAGATACGAAATAATAGGTTTCCAAATTAAGAATTCTTTCTAAACTCGTATGCCTAGAGTCTTAGACCAAGAAACATAAGATTATACTTCATTCCAAATTTCCATTTTTGCATTGACTCCTGTCAAAGTACATGTTATCTAGAGCTGCAACTGGACACTATCACCTTTCTACAACATGGCCTAGAACTCTGCCTTATTTTTGGCAGATTAACAAAATATGTCTTATAGAAGTGGACTCTTTACTATAAAAATATCAGCAGTCTGAATTAAAAAAAAAAAATGCAACTCATAATTATTACAACTCTTTCAAATAGACCAGTGATCATAAAAATATAGCAACAACAACAACAAAACACAAACAAAACAAACAAACAAACAGAACAAAACAAATTTATCCAGTCAAAAATCATAGATAATGACTGCAGAACATGAAGGGCTGGCCAGGGTTAGAGTGGGTGTTGGAACATGGTACATAATCTGCTAACAGAAGGCAGACCTTGCCCTAGGAAGCCAGTTGCCTTAAAAAGATGAAGCAGATCAAAGCACAGCAACAGAAAGACAAGTAAGAGTTATGTTAGAAATATGAAACTAGCTCTTTTCCTCTGTAAGCAAAAGCACATCATATATTTCATCATATATTTCTTTCCAGAAGACAGGTAGGATTTGTAAATCTTGTCTTGTGTTTAAGAGGCACACAGGTTTACTAAGATCAACAAAATACTGGTACAATACAACAAGGTGTGCCTAGGGTTTTCCTTGACTGTGAAATGGGATAATGACAGCTAAGATAATTACATTTTTCATAGGATATCATGATGATTAATTAGTTACAGAAATTAAGAAGTAGGGGTTTTTTGATTAGACATTGGAATGGACTTCCCAGGGAAGTGGCGGAGGCACTGTCCATGGATGTGTTCAAGGAAAGGCGGGATGTGGCACTTCATGCCATGGTATAGCCAATGTGATGGTGTTGGTCATAGGCTGGACTTGATGATCTTAAAGGTATTTTCCAGCCTTCGTAATTCTGTGATTCTGTGATTTTTATGTGACTGAAAATTATTTTCATATCTGTGTAAACACTGCCTGACAGTCAGAAGTGAGAGCAGCAACTTTTTGAGCTATGCCCCAGATAGCTTCCTCAAAGAGAGCTTCTGCCTGGAAAAGCCATTCCCAGCCTGCCCATGTGAGTCTCCTATCACCTTCCATTCATATGTAAACACACCAACTACAGCTGCTGTGACTTGTGTACACAAAACCAGGCATGAACACAGACAGGCCTTTAGGAGTTAGGGGTGGTAAGAATCACAGGGCAGGCACTGGAAAGGAAAACGTGACACTGCTTTGACCCAACTCAGTAGCAAAACTACATCTCCCAACTCCCAGCCTAGTGCTTCACCCACAAAAGCATCTGTCTTCCAGGGAAGGGCTGCTGGAGCAGAAGGAACTAGGATACACTGAAGCTGCAGTGGGAACAGCTGAAAGATACAGCTGAGAAATGGTTTAATGAAGACCAGCTTTGTTAGATATTTTTTCTGCATCTTGTTGTTTTAAAGATGTATTCCTGTTTACATTGCTTCAGTTGCTACTTCGTCCTTGGATTTCCTGGGCCCACTCTTAGATCCTCTGGCAGAGATCAGGATGTTTGGAATTGCTGTTCTGCTGCTGTGACTCGGATGTTAGAAACCACTTAGGTATAAACAAAGCCTACAACCTTTGGAGGCACTCCCCAAAGAGGTCTGTGACAGCCCGAGAAAGACACACAATGGTGATTCTTAGCTCCACTGTGACATGTTGAGTGTACAGGCTTCAAACAGGGCATGTGCATATCCTCGGAGTCACTTTCTGAATAGATTAAATTTTTTTTGCATTCAGAAGTTTCAGTGCATTGCTGAGTAAGGAAAGCTCACACATAAGGGTTTTGCTGAATTGCAGATTGATTGAATGCAAAGAAACAAGGAGCAACTAAGTGCAGGAGAGAAAATACAAAAAGTTGTAGGTTGTAAGGCTAACATGTTTGTATTAGAGTCTCACATGACTGAGACGCTACAGACAGACTCCTACTCTTACACACCTCCCTTGGATGGTAGTTCAGCTCAAGGGGACAACTCCAGCAAAAGCAGAACTTAGAGGATGTGGGTAAAGTCACAGAACCAGCCCTCTTTCTGTGTCTTCAGTAGTTCTGCTACAATTTGCTTCACACCCGCTGCCAAGTCACTTCACTCTTCATTTTTAACACCCGTCTAAAGGGGTTCTTCTAAGGACCCTACTCCTAGCTTTCTGAAGCTCAGCTATGTCTAGACTGGAGGAACGAAGAATATCTTTGACCTGCTTTATCCATGTGGGCCCTGCTCCAGTCTCACTCCCATACCCTGGTTTTCAAGAGGATGGGTCAAGCAAAAGTTAAGACACAAAGCAACAGACTCCTGACCTACACAGTGGGTGTAAGAAGCAGCCCTCCAAAAGCAATGGCCAGCACCAGGAGGTCAGTCTAACAGTCACAGAACCTCTGGAATGGAGAAAAGGCAAAATTAGTAGAAACTTAAGGATCCTGCAATGGCATTATTTAAACTATGTAAAACGAGGATAACATCTGTCATTGAGGTGCAGATACTCCAGCATCCTGTGTGAAGCCAGCAAGTCCTAGCTATGTCTCACGCTGGTATTGCAAAGCTTCCTTAACATTTGTGAAATGTTCGGAGAGCCTCGGATGAAAGATGATACTGGACAGCAAAGTAGTATTGTTCATTAGTGTTAGAATTAAGTCTGCGTGCTGACAGCAAAGTAGATGGAATGAAAAATGTCAGAGCCTCAAAAAAACTGCAAACTTCAAGATGCATAAAGGGAGCAGCCTGCTTTCCCCCTACCCCCTTCTTCCCATCACGCTCAGATGTAATAACTTTCCCTAGTTCTGTGGCTCTCACATAGCTAATGCTGTGCTCAGTTGCTGGAGTCTTTACAGATGCGATGCATTAGCAAAGCCTGCCAGTCGGCATCCTGTTTTTCCAATCACTCTTCTGAAACTCCTCCACTTTTCTCAGAGGTTTTATCAGAAAGATGTTCCTCTGAAACATTTCAGCGAGGGGATCTGACAGCTCTTCAAACACCAGCTGAAATTCATTTGTTTTCCACTGCTTCCTGTTTTTACAAGTTCATTAGTGTTTCACCAAGATAGACTAAAGATTAGAAACTTTCAGCAGCCATGCTGGATCCCCAACATATAAAGGGAGACTGTCTAAACCTCCACACTACATATACAAGCACAAAAATGCATGGCCTGCATGCATGTACATGCATACTGTATACACAGGTCTAAACATACAAACATATAAACATGGATCAAAAACGTGTGTGTGAGAGAGCTGGGTATTTAAAAATCCCCTGGATTGCCTCCACATAGATGGAGGAATGCATGTAGCTGTGACGTGCATACATACACACACTAACACACACAGGAAAGGCAAAGGCTCCATTGTGGGCAGCCTGACACTGAGCCATTTTTAAAATGGAATTTCTGAGGCCAACAAAGTAAATATGCGCCTAAAGTATCTCAGCTGTGGTCCATAGGTCAGGGCTGCTCTCTGGACAATCAGGAGGCAAAGAGCTTGTACAGATACATTCCTGAGGACTCACAGGGGCTGTATGTTGGAGCTCCATGAAGAAGGCACTGTGTGTGCTCAAGCATCCAAGCTTTTAACATTATCTGTATGGTACATTAAAATGCTAATTGTAAGAGAAGAAATGTGGAACTAATTCCATGTATCACTCCTGTAAGAGCATCTAGGTAGCAGTGAGATAGGGTTGTATCAAAACAGACATAATCACATTACTTTTGATTTATTCTAGACCAGAAGTACACAGTACGTTCTCCTGTTTAAATAGGTTAACAGGCTGTTTAGTTACAACAGCAGCAAGAAAATTGAAATCTATTTCTAATTTTCACACAGAAGCTGCTTTCTCTTGTATCCCTGAAAAACAGCCAGACAGCTTCTTATAAATGGCAGTTGTGAAGAAAACAGCAAGAAGCGAGAGAGAAAGCTTTCAGATTAATAAATCAATTTATTTCCAAAGTCATAAAAAACATTTTGCTGTTATTAAAGATGATTTAGCAATTAGCAATTTGCACTTTAATTGTCCATCTTCTGCTTGAGCTTTTGTCACTACTTTCTCAAAATCTCCTATAATTGATCAATTCAGAAATCATGAGAAAAGAAAAAAAGGCAAAGGAAAACATGTCTGCTTTGGTCTAGTGATTTTAAACAAGCCTGATGTGTCAGCCAACAGAAAATGCTGTTGATATAATCATGAAAGGCACTGGGTAACTCACTGTAGTTTTACACTGAACTACATTTGTATGATCTGGGAACTGGAGCTTTCTAGTTGACTGCTAAGAAAATGTCAAATAACGTCATAGTTTTTAAGTGGGTTCTGGGGCTGGTGGTGATTTACAGCCAAATGTTTATGAGAGAATCAAAAAGCCTTTTTTTTGTTTGCATTTGTTGCAGGTCAACTTCTATGATTTCAGGGCTCCACCACAGCCTCACTTTTAAAATGGTTCCCTGGATGACCAAAATATCAAATTCCTTTAAAATTGTCCTGAGCCTTTAACACCACAGAACCATTATTAACTTATTGCCAGAGACTATAAAATAGAATATTATTGCTTGGTAACACATTGCATTTGTTATGTTGTCTTCTGTTTTTAAGGGAAGTAAAGCAACTGTTACAAATCTGCCCACTTTGGAACTATTTGCCATTTCATGCTATTATTAAATTACTTAATTTAAGCATTAATTCCTTCTAATGACTAATGAATACTCCATTATTATTTAGCTCAAACTTCACTACAATGTTTGGTGTCTCTGTTTTCTCTCCAATGTCTTTTAGCCTGCCAAACAGAGCTGGAAACAAAATCATGTGTTTTCATGCTATTTTCATTACTTCTCTCTCCCTGGCTGAACCAGCACTGCTGCAAGAGTATTTTATTTGATGTGTTTCACCTTCACCTTCAAGGTTTTACTCAGACCACCACAAAAGGACACTAGAGGGGAAAGTATTAATTAAACTAGCAGAGGTCTCCAAGGCTGTGGGAAGGAGAAGGCCTATTGTTAGTTCAAGAAATGGGCAAAGATACAGATCATCACCAAGTTTACGATAAAAACATAACAACAACCACTATCACACATCAGTGGAAGTTTTTATCATCCTGACATCACTAAAAATTTTATCCTAACAGGGCAGCCACACAGCAAACAGACTGTAAGATCTTTGGCACAGCAGAAGCCATGCAAAAGTATTGATATTTTTGTTGGTCATCTGTTTTGTGAAAAAAAACTGTAAGTGCGTCTATTCTGCAAAGGAAATAGCAAACAACCATCCTACCTGTTGCCTTTGTTTAGTTCCAGCCAAACTGCTCTATTTTTAATGAGCTACATAATACTAGTAGCCTGCTGGATTCTACATAGACAGGTGGAGAAGAAAGTAATACCAGAGGAAGCCAAGTTCACTGTGTACCTCTTCTGTATTATTAGGAAGTTCTTTACAGAGACAGTGGGCTCCCCATTAACTCAAGGGAAAGGATGTGCTGCCTTTTGCAGAAGGTACTGGCATGGTTACTAAAAGAAAAAAATAGCCTTCAGCATTGAAGTAGGAAATTAAAATCTGTTCTCAACTCAGACTTTTAAGACAAAACTCTACGTGGCTGTTTCATCTGTTCATTAGCTGTTGTAAATGAGCAATGTATTCACTTGAAGATAATCTTTTTTACTCTCCCAGACTGTTAAAAACTAATTGTCACCTTAAGGTTGGTATCACTGAATCTGAGTAAAACATGGAGGAAAGGGAGGGAGAATGGTAGAACTAGACATGATAGCAAAGTTCGCATGTTTGGAAATGATTGCTACTGTTTTCCTTTGAAAATCCCCAGTTATTTATAGTGGAGCGTTATGAGTGTATAAATTACCTTTTGGAAGGAATGAGTTCTAATGATGTGCTTGGCAGAGGGGAAGCACAGTGGCATAAGAGATGCCATCTGGGAGCAGAGCACAGCAGGACTTCAAAAGAAAAAAGCCAAGAGCTGAGTGTAGGAAAATTCATCAGGCAACTTGGCCAAGGCAGTGGAAGGCAGTAGAATGAGATGAGAGAATGGAGACAGGCTTCTATAGATCTTCCTTCCTCATTGTTTTTTGGTACTACTGACCTCTCCACCTCCTTTCTCTCCAAGTTGCCAAGGCAAGGTGAGACTGTCTGGAGTCTGTAGGCCATTTTCCCCTCCCTCTCCCCCCACCCCTCTCAACACCATCTGGGAAGCCACACTCCTAATGGAGTTTCCAGATGTTTGTGTCATTCTGGATCTGATCTTTCAAGTCTGATCTCTAGTGTCTCTGCCATGGCATTGCATGTGCAAACTTTACACTGCACAGCAGAAAGCACAAGAATCTTGTCTAGACAGAAGCATGCTGCAGGAGGGAATGACTGAGCCTGCATTACTGCTGTTCACACAAGTAGAATTATCTCACCAGGAGCCACAGATGTGCTAAACTATTTGTGGGTGCATCATTCCAGATGCTGACAGCCTTTAATACTGGTCAGCTTTCTATTATTACTACTGGGATGACCATTGCTTGGAATAGTTTTCTAATAAATATAGATAAATGAACATGTCATACCAGAAAGAACAATTTTATCAATTAATTGGAGAAACTTTCACCTAATAGGTCATTTGCACCTGCAACTTCCATGCTGTAATAAACAAAAGTTATTCCACATAATGGTGTTGTAGGGATTCTCCCTGGGTTTGCACGTTAACTGCTTAAGCCAGAGCTTCTCCAAGACACACCATAGCCCTGACATGGGTATAATAAAAATGTACAGAGTTTTAAAACAAAATTATTACAAATTTACTTTCTCAGACTTATGAAAATTTTCCACAAGTGTCATTCAGGTGCATGTTCCTATCAAGACCTTAACAGGATTGCTTTGCTCAGTAGCCATTTGGTGCCTTCAACCGTCCTGTTTCCAAGCTGTTGCCAAAGTAGTTTGGCAACAGGCTTGCAGCAGACACTGCCTATGAGATAGGGTTTTCTGCACCAAAGGTGATTGCCCTAGAATATTGAAATATCTCACTCTTTGCTTTACTAAAAGAGAATAATGTATCAAATTTATTCTGGCTTTTTAAAGGAGGAAAAAATGCAGTATGTTTCTCTGAAGTTACTCTAAGCAAGTGTCAATGCTGCTCTCGTAAGGACTTGACTACGCAGCAAAGGAGCACAAAATAAAGGAGGATGAAAATTTAAAGCAAAATAGCCATTTCACAAGCTCCTGAACCACAAGTATCTTTTCTGTAGTTTAAATTAATCCACTTGTAAAGTGGACCAACCCAAGTTGCACAAAGGCACTTCAATACAGAAGAACATCTGCTCTGGGAGTTAGAACAGTTACAGTGCCTAAAACATACCCCCAGACTTTTTCTGTACTGACTTCCTGCTCAGATAAGCCCAAAGTGTTAAACTTTTTGCTCCTGATTTTCCCTGTGAAGCTGTGTTAAACGCATGGTGGTGGGAGCATGTGCCTTGGAGAGCAGAGGTCAGAACTACAGAATCTATTCAATTGTTTCCTTACTTAAATGACAAAAAAACCACAAAAAACACGTTCCCTTAAATTCCCAGCCAAGGAGGAAAGTGACTTGGCAAACAGACTTTTTCTGAGTTATTTTACTGGAGAGATTTCCATTTTTCTCACCGCAAATGCACAGAGCAGACATATAGCACAGTGTGTATTTGCCTGCGCTCCTTGTAGCAGAAGTTTTTGGCAGTCTTTTCAGGGCAAGATTTAGAAAAAAATCACTGCTGGAGGCAACCTGGCCCTTATAAAAGCCAAAACTGGCTTTTAACTATTATCTAGTTATAGATTCAGGCAGCTGTAATTTTAGGCCAGAAGGTACTACTGATCACTAGAACTAATCTCCTGCACAACACAAGCCATAGGGTTTCTCTAAATTAAATTCCACACCAAGTCCAATAGCTGCAGCTGAACTCAAGTATCATGTAGAAAGACATCCAATTGCAATAAAATAGTATCCAGTTATGGAGAACATACCACATCACAGAATACCATATGTCCAGGATTTCTGGGACAGCCTCCCTGCATGTGTGCAGTTTACACTCCATGCAGCAAGTCAGACACTCAGAAAGCTTCAAGCCTGCTGTTCCCATGCAGAAGTTACTGCAGCACATACCTCGTAAGAGGCCAACTTGCCTTTGGATGAGAGCTCCTACCTACCTAGAAGTCCTAGACAAATACAGACAGCCCATAGATAAGAAAGAATTAGGGTAAATTCCCTTTATATGCTCTGCAGAGGACTCTCAGGAGAACAGAGCTACACAGTATCCTCATCATAGCCCCTAGTGCTTCCAAAAGGAAGTTTTCCTACCTGTTAAAAGCATCCTAGAGACACCTTGCTGAAAAGCAAGTAAAAGCAGAAAAAGAAAACCCTCACCATGGTAGAGTTCTGACATTGCCTGTGACCTCTTTCCTCCTTTTTTTAAGCTGTTTCTCTCACAAAGGGTCTCACCTGCATTGGGCAGATAATGCCCTGCTGCTGCCCTATCCCTACACTCAGTTGTGAGCAGATTGTCTACCCACAGGAATAGTGTTAACCTTTTCTCCACTGACTTATTGGACTAATTTATTATTTTGAGTTTGGTGCATCTAGAAAGTGCTATAAAGACTTGCCAGAAATCAGCTGAAAGCAGGAGGAAAATAACTGTTTCTTGAGACTATGCTGCTGGTGGCAATAAATTTTGCAAGCTAAGGTACATTTGTGTGTACTGTGGATTACTGAAAGGAGGGAACTTCAACTGCATGACCATGATTTAATTTGCTTTGCACTTCATCATGCCAAATTTTAATGCCTCTCCTGAGACTTTGTGTTCTGCCTTGAGAGGAAGAACCTAATTATTGTTGAGCTTTACCTGCTTCATATAGTTACTCAAAAGTTTGACAGGGTAACAATCACCAGACCTTCCAAAATGCCTAGCTATTATGAAGACTTCTATTCTAACAGCTCAAACCGCTTGGTTTTCAAGCAGAGTCCAGCACCCACTTTCTGAAATGCAGGTATTTTTTCATGTATTTCCAGCCAGACAAGGAAGTAACTTTGGATATCTCTCCCTAAGTTTGTCCTCAAGATTATTAGCTCAAGGAGGGGTGGTTCCAATTCAGTTGGTATTAACATAAAGCTATGCTATGTGGGAATCATTCTCAGCTTTCAGTGAGGGCAGAATAAAAGCAGTTTGATTCTGAAAAGGTGCAGGCACTGGGTACACACCTTGGCTTTTGTGGTGAAGTAGTAGCAACACAATTGTACAGTTCCTTTCCCCTTCACATTCTAGCTACATCCAACCCAGCTAAGTCTTCTTGTTTGCTAGAACTGAATTTTTAGAGCACTACTGATGGTTAACAGGCTGCAAGTTTTTTTGTTTGCATAAAACAGTGACATACCTAATTTAACTACAGACAATTCCATGGCCCTACCATACAGAATGACTATGCTTTGACCCAGTGCAAGAAAGAAGCCTTTTAAAAAGGCTAAGTAAAAGTTACATTATCTACTTTAGCAGTAGATGGACAGGACAGCATGTATTTTTTTCTCTCTTCTTTTTCTTGTGTTTAGAAACTGATTTTTAGAGGACAACCAGCCAGCTGGTGCAACATTCATTCCAGCCAGCTGGTGCAACATCCATTATTTACTCCTTTTGGACTGGGAATCTCAGTAAGATCCAGCACCAGTGACCTGATATTGGCAGTGTAGGGAGTGGAGGCAAGAAAGATGCTCCCCAATGTCCCCAACAGACTGTTCTGGCTGTCTCAGCCAGATGAAGAGTACTGCATGTTGCTCTTGTTTGGAATACAAGAAAAAAGAAAGTCTGTTTATTTATTTATCTAGCAGCATCTTAGAAGATTCATACCCTGCTTGGTGGGCCTGATTTTCCATTGCTGCCCTGTAAGACATTGTTTCTTACACCCATGTTGCACTCTTTTTGTAGTGCTTCAATTGCTGTTATTTTAAAAAATAGAATAATGGAATAATTTAGGTTGTAAAAGACCTTTAAGATCATTGAGTCCAACTGTAAAAAATGAAGCAGTGTAATATTCACACAGAACTAAGATATCAAATTTCTGCATGGGCATATGAGCTTTTCTACTTTTATCTAACTATCAGCTGCATCTCTCCTCAAATAGTTGTAATATACATCTCAACCTGCTAGGACTCATGGGGACTTTTGCTATTGAACATACACAACTTCCATTACCATAGCACAAACTACACAGCCTTCCAGGAAAAGATAAATTAAATTAAATTAAAGTAGAAAATGGTATAAAAAAATAAGTTGCTTTTCCACATAACACTTTTGTTTGTTTTAAGGGTTGTTTTTTTCCCT
>NW_009953964.1:7853533-7865081 GCF_000747805.2 Chaetura pelagica
CCCTACACTGCTGCTGTCTCTGCAGGCCAGAGACTTCTGGAGAGAGAGAAACTGAGCCCATTTGGTACTCTAACACAGGTTTAAACTAATTTACACATTCCTGATGGAGGAAGCAAGAGTTAAGCATAAAATACATTCTATGCCTGTGGATATCACAGACTTATTTTTTAACCTTAAAATGGGTGGGCCTGGCCCTGTAGCTGAGCAGGAAGCCAGAGTGCAGAAACTGTACCCTGCCGGGCCAGCACAGGTGTGTTGCAAAGAGAGCACTAGTGGCCACAGGAGCTCAAGGACCCAAATGTGCTGCCAAATTCTTCCTCGGATTTCTTGTTCTAAACCAACCCTATCCACACAAGATCCAAACTACTGCTGGTTACAATCACATTTAGGTTTGTTCATTTCTGAAATGCAGAGGGGGGTTTTTAGCAGCAGGCTTAGCCTGAGAAGAGACAGAAATTCAGGTTCTAGTGAAAACCCTTTCATTCACCGTGGAGTTCTCAGGCTTGGAAGGGTCCTAAGGCATCCTCTGAAGTTAACAACCAACATTCCACTGATCCCACGCTATATTCAAAATGTTTGCACTTCTGCTGAAGAAAGATTCAGAGGTTCATGACTCCAAAAATGTTTAAAACTTGCTGCTTTGGGGATAAGATGGTTAGAAGAAAGCACAAACCATGGGTATATAACTCCAATGTATAGTATGTTAACAAACATATACATCCAATGAGTTCCAGAGTAAATATTCTTTTTTTTTTAACCCTAGATTTTTTGCCTCTAAACCCCCACCCTACAAAGGTTTTCTTGCAGAATGTGCCATTTGTGACCAGCTTGGAGTGTTTAAAACATTTATAGGGGGAGAAAGACAGATTGATGCCTTTAGTACAGCCTGCAGTCATCAGGTCTAAAGACAGGTCAGGGAGATGACAGGAATACTAAGCTTAAGGTGACGGGCTTGGCGCCATGCTACATTTAAGCCAAGACTGTGAGTCCAGAATTCCTGGACATCATAAAGAATCTATTATAATTGTGGTCACTTTCAGCAACACTGGTTTCATTACCATCTGTCTTCATCCACCAATGCCTAGGAAATAAATATTAAATATGGAACTTTTCCTGGATTCAAGTCACAGAAGGCAGAAGATGAAGCCGTGCTCTAGTAATACAATCTTGGACCACCTTTGAGTAGGTAGAGGAAGATAAAGAAATCAGATAAGATCATTAGCTCTGTCAAGTTGAAAATAAGGGTTCAGTTTTCAGTTGAGCAATAATTCTCTTTTCAAGGTGGGCAATATTTAAGCAATCATCCCTAGAAAATTGGTCATTATCACTGGCTAATAACCGATTTGTTAGTTAATAGCCCAAGGTGAAACCAAGGGCACTAAATGCTCTGGCAAACCACCACTGACTGCAGTATTAACAGATTTCAAGGGCATCATTGCTATTATAAACCACGTTCATTGATTTATAACAACACTAATATGTTTTATAAAAGAGCGGTGCAGTGTTCTGGAAAAATTAATCATTTCCTACTAACCCACAGCTTACTGTCCACAGCTTCTCAGTCCTGTAGTGAACTGGATACCATCACGTTCTGTTTAGACTGAGGAGCACTAGAGATGAACTGGAGGAAGCAGGAGAAAAGAATGAGTCTTTCCAGAGTAAGAAGCATATATCTGTGTCATCCTGGTAATAAAATAGATGACTGCCCAGTATCCACCATCAACAATTGCATGTTTTTAACATGGTCTTCTGGGTGTCACTTTCACACCTGTTTCTTTCACTCTACCCCAAGAGCCATTCATAGAAGGGGTCTCCTTTTGAAAGCTTTCAGTTATTCCCAAAAGACAAGACAGACCAGAGGCCACAAATTCATGCCACAAATTACACCATTCTGCTGAACTACAAGCTCAGTACATACAAGCTCACAGCCAACATCCTTTGTGATGCAATTTGATCCCACTTGACCTTGTGTGGATGTTACTAGAGCTCAGCTGATGGGCAACACCTTGTTAAATCACCATAACTGTGGCACATTACTGAATCCACAGATTCTGTGAGTGAAGGCAGTACTTGTCACGTAGCTAATCAGATGAGAGCAGAGCCCAGCAACAGAGGGGTAGAAGGCTGGAAAAAGCTTCAACTTTTACTTGATTGGTGTTGCAGTTCCCCCCAGCAGTACCCTTCCCTTTTTCATCCCAGAGAACTGTGGGTGACATATATGTGACATATATGTACATGTAACACAAGTTATTTACTATCCCTTGTCATCAACTGAAAGGAATCTACAGACCTGTGCAAATGTCCTCCTCAGGGATAATCCACTAAGCCTGTAAGCACCTGACTCTTGTGAGCAAGGTGAGGAATTGCAAGAAAAACACTTTGCAGAGAGTTTTACCTCTGGATTAGTGTTGCTGTCTGGCATGCTGGTAATTCCAAGTGCCACTGCAGGCCCGGTTGAGTCTTGACAAGACTCACTCAGTAAAATAAATAAATAAACAAGCACTAAAAAAATAGAAAACTTTCTGTTAATCCTTCCCTGTTGGCAAAAAGTGGAACTTTCCTAATTGCTGTAATGCTTGAACTGGAACTAGTCAGCTCACATAAGAAAACTTCAGGCAGGGCTATTCCTTATTAAGATGGATACTGAAAGTTCATTCATCCCTTCTGTCAGTAAATCTGTTCTTTCTGCCAGCAATGCCCATTGAGCCTGAAGGATCCTCCATGTTTTCAAGGGCAGGACATGGCAGTTCATGCAAGCTTTTCCAAGCTGTAGCATGAAAGCTTCAAAGATAAAATCTTGCAGGAGAATAGGCTCTGTTTCCAGATGGTCAGGAAAACTCCTATGATCTCTAGTCAAGTATCACTCTTTTAAGTAGCTAAATTACTTGAAGCTTCATTAGAGCTGAAGTTGAGATGCCCAGCTCCACAGAGCATTTAGATACTCTTGATCTAATGTTTCAGTGGGAATTTGGTGCCTAAATACCATAGAATTCTGGACCAAAAGGTCCAAGCAGAGAACTTCACAATCCTTGCCTATTGTTTCTCAACCAAGCTCTGCCAAAAGAGACAGATAGATGAGCTAGAGCCACTATATGTACATACCTGCCTGTATATAGATTAATCATAATAAAGATCTGGTGTGGACATTTCAACCCAGTAATTTTAATGGAAATGAGGCTCTAAATCTGTATTATCACACTAAGAAAAATGGAGCTATTTTCACATCTCAGTTGCCTAATGGACTAGACACACATTTTCCTTTGTCTTGGGGAATGAGTTGTAAGTGACAGGCTCTCCCCTGGTTGTTAATGATATTTACTTCTATTGCCTGGCCCGACCTGCTAGGTACAGTTGCAACAAGAAGTGCCACTTTATTCCCCAAAGCAGTTATGCACACGTTGGTGCATGAGGTGTGCCATAGGCAGGCACAAATGCTCACCTTGGTGACCAACCCCATCTACTTTTGAAATGAAGAAGTCTGGTGGGCTGTATTGTCAATTAAATCTTTGCAGGCTTGAACATTAACATATTTAAGGATCCTGTGACTTTCTCAGAGGTGAGTTTTTTCACAGAGAAAATATGTTGATCTCATAGTAAGGACTGAGCAAAAACTGAGTCAGAGTTTTGGGATCTGCACCAGTTTTACCAGTCACTAGAAATGTGTTTTCATGTATTAGACAGGCTCACTCCATGATATGTTCTGAAGCTGGCCCTGCCCAACAGACCCAATAACAATTGTTGACTGCAATAAAACTTCCTTGACAAGTTAGGAAGAACAATTGGAAGCATAAATTCATGATGTGGATCCAGCACCTCAGCAAACATTTACTGCTGCTTTTTTTTTTTCCTTTCCCACAGAATATTTGAAAAAAAAAAAAAGAAAAAAAAAGAAAAATGACAATGAATTAGCTGTATGTTTGTGGTTTATTGGTTTTCCTAGAACTTATTGCAATGCCAGAAATTAATTTATGAATAATAGCAAGCATGGGATCACAACGAACTTCATGCAAAGAAAAAAAAAACACCTAAAGAATGTTCTAGTTGGCAAGAAAATGTCCCTGCGTCAATCTGAATGCCAAAAAAGGAGGGTAAATCTTGCATACCAGCTTTGGAAATCATTAGGGGTTTGTAAATTATGAGACAATGTTACATTGTCTTCCCAAGCAATTTTTCCCATTTACTTCTCTGTGTGCCTAAGCTCACTGTGCCCTGGAATTTTATTGCTTTCTGGCCATCGATACCCAGAGATTTAGGAAAATGTAACTTTTTTTTTTTTTTTTCCAACAGTTGTTCTTTCTTTTCCTTTGAATGCAGATTGCTATGTATTACTCATTCCCGTGTCTCTTTGACAAGGATCATTACTTATGTTTATCGTAAAAAGATGCTCTCTATTACTGTCATATGGTTTCAGGATTTGTTATTATAATGTTGCAGAGTCCGGAAATGGCACAAAACAAAGGCCAGTTTTATTTGGCATATTTGGAATAGTCTTTCACTGCCAAACTCCTCCTCAGATGCTTCAATACAAGCATCTCTAAGGTCTAAAATAGAAGAAATCATTTTGCACAGAGAAATAAAAAATGGGGCAATTCTCATCTAGGAAAAACAGGCAAAATTCATACAATACACATACAGGAGATTTCCATTTTTTATAGCACAGCTCACATTAGCACGGTATGGCCAAATAAATCTAGTTGTCCAGGGTTTATAGCTAATTAAATCCCAGAAGTGCCAGGAGGCATGGTTCTCCATCATGAAGCCCCACCTTAGGACTGGTATCTTTCACAGAGCTCAGAAGAGAAACGAGCAGCAGGAGAGCACTGTTCTAACCACCTTAGAAGAACACAGAGATAAATTAGTGACACCACAGGGAGCAGGACTGGAACTCATATGCATGAGAGGACTTCTCAGCCATATGGACTATCCTCCATCCCACCAGAAATACACAAAGCACCATGAGATCCTAAAGGAAGAGGAGATACAGTCTCCATACCATTTCCTTCAAACTAGAAGATTCTTCCCAGGGAAAAATTCTCCCACTGATGTGTTGTTACAAGACTGGAAGCTGCCCATGTGTTGCCCAACACTGTACTTGAGAAAAATTTGGGAAAGATACAAGAATTTGCCAAATGCTAATGTCTAAATTGTAAGGAAATTAGATTCCATCATGGGTTCTTTCATTGCAATGTACTGACTCCAATTTCACCTAGTCAGGACTCTTAATACTGGCACAGATACTGGATTGACACAAGATCTTTTTGTACAACAGATTTTCTAACCATTAGATAAATATAATAATGTTTATCTGCCTCGTGTTATGAATGTTAGTCAGCCAGCATTTGTGGAGATCTCCACTATCCCAGATCAATGTTATAAACCATTTGTTAAAATGGAGCTTTCTCAAGTATTTACAGTTACGGGTACAGGTCAGTAAATGCAACATGAATATTACTTTAAGAACCATTGTGGTCCTAATCACGAGGAAAAACTCAAGTAGTAACATCTCGACCACTAAGATGTCAATATAATAAATATTTGCAGCTCCTGGAGAAAATGTAATTGTTCAAAACATAAAAATATTACAAGGAAAACAAACATTTTGAAGCTGTGTTTCATTCTGAATTTGGAAGAAAACTAAAAACTTTTAAACTTTCTAAAAAAATAGTCTTCATTTATGTTGAATACTAATATTTGCAGTAAGAAAGGTCAACATTTTTTCCCACTGTATTTCCTTTTAACTTCATTCATATATTATAAGAAATTAAATTGAAATTTAAATGAAACATTTTTACCCTCTTGAAATTAAAGGTACTTTTCTTATCAGAAGGAAGCATTTTAGTCTTGTCAAAGTGAATATCAAAGTATCTTCCTAAGAAAATATTTCTAAAACTGGTACATTTGTGAAAATATTGCAGTGTTGTTAAATTAATATTTTCCAGTGAACTAATTATAGTGCCACAATTAAATATTTTGCAAAGGAAAAGAGACATTTTTAAGTTCTTCTGCTTTCACAAGAGTAAATAGTATCCAGTGTCTCTGATAATTCTGTGATCTGCCCTAGGTGATCCTGCTCTGGCAGGGAGGATTGGACTTGATGATCTCCAGATGTCCCTTCCAATCCTGACCATTCTATGATTCTATTATTCATTTGAGAAATGTTTTATTATATGCAGAAAAGGAACAAATTTTGTACCAGACAGCAAAAGAGAAAAGTAGAGAGATTTTACAGAAAC
The DNA here is from genome assembly GCF_000747805.2 of Chaetura pelagica. Classification (NCBI taxonomy): domain Eukaryota; kingdom Metazoa; phylum Chordata; class Aves; order Apodiformes; family Apodidae; genus Chaetura; species Chaetura pelagica. The sequence goes on from NW_009953964.1 coordinate 7,859,767, forward strand.
CTAACAGCAACCTCCAAAGAACAGCCATGCAAAAATCCTCTTGTCAAACTCCCTTACTGCAAAGCCACTTTAAAGAGGGTGCCCATCAGCAAGAGATATCTAGGCTTCTGCAAAATCTTCCAAATATGGCCAAACATTGATTTTGCATGCACAAGACCAGGTAAAAAACCACTAGATTTCAAGCTGCACAAGGGCTGTGCTGGTGAGATTTCAGCTCATGAATCAAAATTAGGTTTCACAGGCTTGTAGTCACTGAATCCTGGAGCTCTGCGGATGGCTGCTCTGAAAGCCAGGGGTGCTAATGAACGGGGAGCACAGTTAAGACTTCCTGCATTGGAAGTAAATGACAGAGGTGGTTTATCTTATTGTTTCCAATGGGTGCATTTGACAGGAGTTCAACTGGAGCACCGAAGGAAAAGGGAAAAAGAAGAAAAATGTTAGGTCTGGACCAAAATAAAAATGACTGAGAATCACAGAGCTTTTCTTTCAAGTATTTCCAAAGAAAGTGTCATCTTAAACAGCGATACGTCTTATCAGAAATGGAATGACAGCTACATAGGTGGCTGCAGTTATAAATGCTAGCTATAGGGTCAATGGAGTATAAAAAACACATTAAGAGGATGTTTTCATTATACATTTGCTTTTGTCTTCCTTTGTCAGGCTAGTGTTGCATTTTCTCTGTTGTGTAGTAGCCATGACTTTTATTGATTTTTGTTTTTATACTGTAAACACTCCTGGCCAGGGGCTGTCATCATCACTTGGCATAACTACATTCTATACAGCACTTAGCATGAAATGTATCTACACAATGGTGAATCCCCCAGAGAACACAGATGTGGAGTCCTAAGCACGTCCCAGACACATCCCACCTTGGGATCCCCAAAATAAGGATTCATAAAGGAATTTAAAAAGAAGCTTCTGCTATGTGTTCCTCTCTGAATGTCTCTTCTCCTCTGTGCAGCATGGACTGGCACTGGCATTTGGAAAAAAGGAGTCAAGCCCCACCTTTTTTTTAAATCTTCAACTCTAAGAATTAGAATGTTTTAAAAGAGATAGAGATGGAAATTGGATATAGAGAAGTGTCTAAAATCCCAGGACCCCAGAGATTAACTTTTAAGGGGAAAAAAAAATAATCCATTAGCATAAGATTGCTACTACCATAATGGAAACCAGCAATGGTCTGTTTGGGGCTTCCCTTGTGAAACCTCCCCGGAGAAACTTTTCATCTTTACAACTTCCTCATGACCCAGTTAAGGATTTTCACTGTTACTCTCTGGGGGCCTTTACGCCACTGCTGCTTGTCTAATTCAGGTCCTGAGTCAGCAAGATACTTACATCTCTGTCTAGTAGCCCCACTAGCTGTACTGGGATTACTCCCATGTTTAAAAGTAATATCTTGCCAAATTGAAATAACATGCCCTACTTAAAATCACAGAAACCAGAATCTACTGGGCCCAGACCCCAAAACCATCAGGTGTTTTATAGAACTGCTATCTAAAATCACTCCTATGATCAGCCTGAACCCAGGCACTGTGTCTCACAAGCTGGATGCAAGAAATGTATATATTTAAGTCTATCGCTTTTCACTTTCAGGTCCTTGGGGTACAGAAGATGACAACATTTCTCTGCCAAAAAGAAGAAAAGGTCTTAACTGCTTTTAATTTAAGAGAGTTCCATCCAGTTATTTGTTAGAGTGATGGAAGGGTAATGGAGCAATCCTGTTTTACCCAGATGAATTTCCCATGACAAATGATATTGGCTCATCATCTGTGGTCATGATTGAATTCCAGTATTCTCCTTGCTCTAAAGCCTGGATAGGGCTGTAAAGAGCTCTTGTTTTCCTTGGGACATTTGTTTCCAATTTTGAAAACACTGAGAATGTGGTTATTTTTGTAGTACTTTTATGAAAGCCTGGCATTTTCTTCTTCATGTTGGAGTTAATTATAAATCACTGGAGTTGCACTGCCCACAACAAAGTTCTCAGACCCAGAAACTGAATCATTGCTGATCGCTGCTCTCCCACCCCTGCTCCCTCTCTCACTGTCAGTTACTCTTTGAGGAAGGGAGGGGGCGTTATTTTAAGATGTTTTTATTGGCTTCAGAATATAAAGTGTCAGTTCCAAGGTCGTTTTTTCCCAGAGCAAGATAAACTCCTCTGGGCCGTACATCATGGAGCTTTCGCATAACTTGACAGGACCTCACATTTAAATGCCTTTGCAATACCATATCTGATGACTTATGGGAGGACTGTAGTTTTTCAGGAGATGTATCATCAAAAGCCCCTTTCAGTAGCATTGGGCTTAGTCCCAGGTTTGCTTCTTTAACACTTTCAATAGCAACTTTTCTTCCTTTTAAAAACAATGGAAAAAGCATACACACAAGGACACTCAGACACACACATGCACAAGTAACATCATAACAAGCTGGCTGTGCATGGTCCTAGCCTGGAGTTGTGTGTGTTTGGGCTGGGGAGTTATTGTTGTGGAGTTGTTTTAAATTAACAGCTTAGCTCTTTTGTGAATATTACTCTTGGTTTAGGCTCAAGTATGTTCTTTAAAGCAGATTAAGTCTGAAAATTCAGGTCAGAGGATCACATCAAGTTCTGTTAAAGGAAATTTGTTAAAGCTCCCCTCCCACTAACCTACTTAGTGTCAGGTCTGATTTGAAAGTAAGGCACTTATAAGTGTAAAGAGTTTAATAAGGTTTCCCTTTTTATTAGAAAAGATTAAAATCCAGTTCTCTTTAAAACAAACTGCGCTATTTTTATTTGAGTCTTGGTAAAGGTATTTGTCTTCATTCCTAAGGATGAAGGCATTTGCAGGAGCTGGTTCCTGCAGCCTTGTGAAAGGGGATTGTCTCTGGAAACAAAATAATCATATTTAACTTAATTGGGCCCTTGTTCAGCAAAGCACTTAAGCAGAAGTATAAATCAAATCTTGCTCAAGACAAGACTTACACAAGCACTTCAACCTGAAGTGCTTTATTTCCAATGGAGTTAATGAAGCATTCCAAAATCATGACTCAGGTCCTAGAATCATTAGACTGGTATGACACTGGGGGAAAAAAAACAACATACCTAGGTATTATTTTTCCCTGTCACTATGGTGGTTAGAAAGTTTCTTAAAAATAAAGCTCGTTTCTTCAATCTTAAGAGCACACTTAACTTCAAGATTCTTTTTTTCTGAATTGGAGCCATGAAGCACTATGACAATGCATTGCAATATAATCTCCCCTCAAAGGAAGATCTTTCTGAGACCTGAGAAATATACATGTCATCAGAAGATGAATGCTGTGGAATAAAGACATGTTTGTAGAAGACTTCACTAGAGGTGGGGTCAGAGACCAAAATCATTACATGGAGGTTACTGTTTAGCAGAATCCCCAATGGTGACAGTGAAAAAAACCCCAACCTCTCATGTTTAGACTGATGTGGATAGTGGCTGGGAATAATTTACAAATCCTGTCACTACCTCCTTTGAAATAAAAGGGAATCAATGTTGAATGCAAATACCAGTGCAAAATGCACAGCTATAAATGTTGCATTAAGTTCCCTCTCATTTAAATGAACAGCTATGTGTTTGGAGAGAGGAAAACTGAAAAGACACATCTATTTTGCAGATCCAGGTATACTGGTACTAAAAAATACCTTCTGTGAAATGAGCTTGTCAGCTTGGAACATTGTATATTCAGTGTTATATTACTTCCTGGCATAATATATGGAATTCTATCACTGGCCATACAGCTGCATGCCCATTTATACGAGTGAGCATATTGGCCTTCATTCTACTATTCAGCAGGTTCAGTTATTCCTATTTAAAAAGCTCAAACTCATTACAATAAACCTGTGGTTTATTGTGTATGTGTGTGGGTATGTGTGAACCTTTTCTTCACTTTTCCAGGACACTAAGACACTTAATACTTCAAGCAACACCAATGCGCTGTTTGCATCTGGGGTAAATCAGCTTGATTCCAGTGAAGACAAAGGCAATGGCAGGTCTCTCTAGCTTAGCATCTGGCCCACAGTGCCTGCTAACTCCTCTATAGAGGCTAATGGGAAAAAGCTTGTCATTTTGCAGCTTCCTCCTCTCCACAAACATATTTAAGACAAGTTTGGTCAATTATCCCCATGTCTCCTATATCCATTTAGTGTAATTCCTATTAAGTGCAGTTCCACCTACAGCACTAATGGGAGAAATACTGATCAACCACAGGTCTCTCTTTGCTATATTTAGCTAACTTAAACGCTTGTGATTCCAGGGCATTGTTAGGGGAATGAGATCGTTACAGACTATAGCATTTCCATTTGACTTCCCAGGAGGATAGACCAGCTTGGGTGAAATCCAGAAACCTACTTCAACAGAAGTACAAATAATAATACATATAAGTGACTGTAGGCTCTGCAGTCGCAACATCCTGGAATCTAGGCAGCTGAACTGAAATAACAGTAAACCAGGCATCAAGAAAGCTCATTTTTACTTCTGTCACTATCCTGTTGTGTGACCCTAAGCAAGCCATTTCATCACTTTGAGGCTTTCTACCGTATTTCCTCCATCTTTTTTTTTCTCTCTTTGCAGGAAGAACCAACCTCAGCCTGACACATGTTTTCACTGCTTAGTTAGACCTTGGTCTTAATGCTCACCTTAGCTTCATCCTCAGCTTTGCCTATGAGGACACTGGTTTCCTGGTTGCTTGTCTGCTGCCCCTGCACAGGGTGGCTTAGCAAACAGACTTTCTGTAGCCACTGGTGCCTGGTATTTCTTGTGGTTATCAGGGCTGAGACACTTTGGGATTAATTCTCTGATGCTGGCAGGAGACCTACGGACGCAAAATGAGGGAGAGGTTATGAGGGAAAAAACAAACTTGTATCAACACACAAGTGAGTTTGCTCCTCCCTGGAATGAGCGCTGACATGATCAAAACCACAGATTTTGTTTTGCATTGGACATGTTTAAGCAGACATGGGTACAAGTCACAGACCTTGCCTGAAGGCTCCGTGGTACAGAGAAGTACAATCTCACTGCATTGCACACTCACACCACAACTAAAAGCAAACTGGACACCCCATTACCTGTGGTATCCAACTTCATTAGGTCTGCCAAGTGGCATGGTTCTGCCATAAGTGCAAATAAATAAGAACACCAGCTCAAACAACAGTCAGTTAAATGTGCACTTACAGATAGAGGTATTTAAAAAGCTTTGTAGAGGTCAGCAGTCAAGCACATATGCACATCCGGCTCCAAAAATGGGTCTTTATTGGGCAGGAAAAGGATGTAACAGATAAGCAGGCAAAATGAAGCCAGTGAGCAGGAGGGAAA
>NW_009953964.1:7865321-7868136 GCF_000747805.2 Chaetura pelagica
TAAGGAATCAGACCACTAGAAAGAATGTAATTAAACTGTTTTCAAAACTTTTCCTTATATCTACAAACCTGTGGAAGGTCCAGTCAGTCTGTTCACACACAGGCACCAGGAATCTGCATACTCATGGTACTGCAGAGCCCAGAGCAGGGAAACAGAAATGTGTGGCAAGCAAAAGTATCAGCCTAGGTACATTATCTGCTTCCTTCCCACACTGAGCACAAGAATTATGATACTCAGAAGTCATGTACATGCCCTGTCACACAACCTTAGGTATAAAATCTTCTTACTTTTACCCTTCCACATAGCAATTATCCCTTCTACATGCTCATACACTCCTGGACACATTAATAATGTTTCCTAATTCACAGAAAGTGAGTATAGGGCTAGATCAGAAATAATCAGATGAAGTTGGACAACTTTGGACAATGTATTGCTGCTGCTTGATCTCCCTTAAGTTAGACCTTCTGCCAAGCAACTAAAGAACAGGATTGTTAACAGCATAAAGGGTGGGCAAGATAACCATGGAATCATGAAACAATTTGTTAAAGAAGCAAAGCAGCTAACAAAGCTCAGTTCCCTCCAACTTCATGTTCCACATCCCCTAAGCCTGTATCCTATCTCTGTCCTAGCCTACCTCTATGACCCTCTCCCTCCTGTCCCACACAGTAACTTCCACAGTTGCTTCCTCCATTCGTTGTCAGCTGAGTATGAGGCACCATGAGCTAAGAGTGTGGCCAGCTGGCTGCTGCCTCTCTGAATGGGTAAGATGAGTTATAACTGCGTTTCTCAGTGGGATCACTAATTTGGGTCTTTCTTTTCTACCCAGCTGCTGATTTTCACGAAGCTCTAGGAATTTAGTACCTCTGAATTCAAACGTGCTTGAAATTGGCCAACTGGCCCCAAAATTGATAGGGAGGGGAGGACAGACAAGAAGAGTGGCTCTATAAGCACCATTTCCCCAGGAAATCAGTCTCAAATGGGGGCTGGAAAGGACCTTGAGGGCCTAGACTATCTGCCTGCCCAAAGGCAGGAGCAGCTCTGCCTACATCAGTGTTGACAGATGTTTGTCTGCCTTGTATCAGACATTGAAAACTGGCTTGGGAGCATGCCCAGGAGATGAGAAAACTGGCTATCTTCAAACTACCTGGCAAGCTGTTCCATGAGCTTGACACAGCATTTCTGAGCACCTGGAAACCTGAGAACATCTGCTTTCCACACGGGGAGAGAAGAGCTCAGTTATATCAAATCCTAGGATCCATATTTCAATCTTATGTGCCTGACTACAGTGCCATCAGCACAGCTTAGGAAGACTGGAGTTTAAATGCCCTCACACCCCCTGAAAACATCACTCACTTCCTTCCTGTGTGGCTGTTCTTCCTTACACCAGCTGCCAGTGAACCCTAACGCATTCTAGCAAGGGCAGTCATTGCACAGTAAAGTCCCTTCTCTACCACATGCTTCTACAGTGGCTGTGATGGCAGTGCATCTACTTGCTTCATTTCATCCACACACTCTGGCCCAAAATCAGTTCAACACACCACAAGGCCAATTCCTGAAATGGCCATCAAAGTGTCTCCTAAGACTCTCCACCTTTCTCCTGCCAGAACATTAGGAGATGAGAATTCTAGCTGGAGGAAATGAGGTTTAGCTGGGCTGTCCCTGGGCTGATGTTGGGTTTCCAGCACACTCAAGACAGACCACACACAAGGCAGCTCTCACCTTCCAGGCAGAAGTTGCATCAGGATTAATAGGAGGAAGACCTTCAAATCCTCCTTTTCCAGATTACAGATCTGCCTTTTATATTTTCTATTCTTTTGTGCCTTGAATTACAGCTCAGTCCATTTCAGTACTTGACAATTAAAAATAAAGGAGTTCAGCCAGGACAGAGTATTGACCTCTCTTTTTTCATGGGCTGCTGTGCAACTGCAGGTCCAAATTCAGTCACATGCTGGGTTAGTTAGGAATCCATTTCAATCCTGAAGTCCTCATTATACACATGGGTCACTCTGTCATCAAAAAGTGACCTGCATAACATAAGTAACTCAGTACGTGTCAGAAATATTCCTGACCTTATTAAAGAAGCTCTGTGCTCAGAAAAGAGGCTTTCACTCATCAATCACCGTTTTATTCACGTACGATAACAGCCTCATTAAATCATAAGAGAGTTGCAGGAGATTTTATATGCTAATTTAATACCAATGTAACCAATTACACAAACTTCACATTATATTTTTGAATAATCAAGTGGGTATTCAATTAGCATGCAGTGACTATTTATTAAAATCTCAATTAATTTCTTGTTTAAGACTTGTGCAGTGATCAAACTGTGCAAATCCTAAATAAACCCACCAGGAGAAGCCAGGTCCCCAAGACAGCAGCACGGCCCAACACATTAGCAGCAGAGATGCCACCGTTCTGCAGGAGCTCTCTGACACTGCCTCTGCCCCTACACAATGAGCACTCGGCATGTCCCCTGGCACTGAATGTCACTGCCCCATTTGATAGAGAATCAAGTAGCAGCCTCAAAGAGTACAAAAGCTTTGGCTCCAATTCCACTTCAGTGTCTCAGATCAGACTCACAGGGTCTAGACACACAGCTGAAAGTAGTTTAGTGAGTTGCCAATGATCAGCACAGCCACAGTAATCAACTCTGTTGGCATGAGTGATTAAGTAAGATGTGCCTCACAAGCAGAGTCAGCTGATAGGCAGTAACTTGTTACCACAGTTAGTCAGTTGATTGACCAGGCACTTTGAAGCGTGTCCCCGAGGAGTGCTCCAGCCCTGGGCTGGAAGTTCCTGGGGCCATTTAAGGCAT
>NW_009953964.1:7868416-7874216 GCF_000747805.2 Chaetura pelagica
CTGCCACTTGCACTATGCCCCTGTTGGAAGCCTATCCCCCAAGCTGGAGCTAAAAGAATGAGTTTTGGCCTTTGTAAAGAAAATATCTGACTTGCATGTGGGAGGGCCCCTGCCAGCCTGTGTCTGAACAACCATGAACCCCTCAGACCCAACCCCTTGCAGGGCTGTCTGGCCATGGGAAACTCAATTTGTCTGTGCTGTGATCAAGCATCATGAATGGACAGTTTCTGAGTGTTACAAATAAAGATTCCTGTTGTACCTCAACAACAGCTGATCATTTTTGCCATAACTGTCATTGTAATGCTTTCAGCTCTTGCACAAAGGGCATCACAAACATTCAACAACCTTCCAAGAGCACAAAACTGCATGTTTGTTCTCTCAGCTGAGGTATTTATGCATTTCCTTATGAAAGACAATTATGTGCATCACTTCCAGCCAAACAGTTGAAAAACCTGCTTTATATACAGAAGAGGTTTCCATGCACCGAGACCTCCTTTCTCACCTGTGAAAACAGAGCATGGGCAAACAGTTGTACTTACAAGTGGCACAGCTGTGTTCTGAGAAGCCGGGTGGAAAATTTAGCCCCTAGCAATTTTGCATTTTTCACAGGGTTTATTATAGGCTCTCTGACAGTTTTACCCTATGGTCTCTTGGGATTGTGTCGCAGTTGGTTTTCATTTAATGATGTTAATCAAGACGTAACTGTGAAACTGATGTTTGTCATTGCTGCAGCTAGAAGACCATTCACCTGGCAGCAAAAAGAAGTTCATATTTGGATATAAAGGAAAAAACTGCTACCCGAAGGGTTTGCCCTTTTTTCATACTGGGGCCTCCTCCTTTCTCCTACAGCAGTGTTAAGTGCAATAAAAGAATCCAGCATACAGAGAAAATGATTGCTCCATTGAGATTTGCAGTGAAGCAAACCCCGATCTCTGCTCAGCTTCTTAAATGCTTAGTGCAATTGCTCCACTAGATGTCAGGGCCGAGCATGGAGCGACTGGACAAGACCAAGGTCCGTCTTCAGCTGGTTTTGTAAAACAACTGCTATTCTTCATCACCCCACCGCTTACAGCCAGCTCTCTGTGGCCTTGAGGGTCAGCTTGGAAAGCAAATTGTTCTGCATGCTGCTGAAAAAGGGCGCAGGAAACAGGAGGGTGCCCTTCCTAGTGGTGTTCTGCCTTCCATAATCTGCAGAGATTAGTATGCTTGATTTGCTTAGTGGAGGAAAGCAGAGTTAAAAGTGAGACTGGAATGTGCCAATGTGGTGTGCAGCTGGCAAATGTTTCCACGGGTCCCTAGAAGGTTACTGAGGGTGCTGCTCTGCAGAAGCCTGAAGCAGATCTAAAGGAGAAGGGAGGAAAAGCTCCTGGACAAAGCACACTTGGCAGGGTGGAGAGAAAGATGGTTCATCCTACTCACTGCCATACAGAGCAGAGCAGCCTGTGATCTGTCATGCATAGCAAGATACATGTTGTGTATCAGATCTCCAGAGGGAAATGGTCAGAGCTCTCAGCTGTGCTGCAGAAAAGTACTCGACAGGGATTCTAGGGTGCATAAACTTCACTTCCCCTCTCCTGACCCTGAGCTACCATTCACATCCTCAGCTTCCTGCCATGACCACGTAAGTGTGAAGCTAAGAACATACATGACAAAGAGACAGTGGTGCACTGACCTGTGTGTTAGAGAGGATGACAGGGAACTCATGGGAGTCCAGAGCTCAAAGCATAAGATTTTAGGAGATCTGCATTGGAGAGTGGTGGCTCAGGGAGTCAGAGAGGTGTTGGGAGACATGCTTTGAGGAAAGGCTGACTGTGGGTCAGACCCTGGGCACTGAAGCTCCAAGGTTCAGGAGAGGATATCTAAAGACTTAACCACAAGAAAGATTCACACAACACTCACTAGAGCTGCCAGGACCCACATTATGGTGTCTTTCACATCATGCTAGCCCTTAACAACATGTTAGCCTTTAACAGCTTCCCCTGGCTGGATGAAGAGTTATTGGGCTCACAGCTGGAATGAGCAAAGAGCTCACAAAAAAAGGTGCGAGGTTTGTTTCTCCTCCTAACTGGGAGGGAACACGGGGCCCCAGTTTCATCAGAGATACTTGCCAACAATGTCTGGGTCAGGCCTGGGGGTAGGTATGACTGCTTGAATACTTGAGCTTCCTTTGAAAAGAAAGGCAGAGCCACTCTGACTGGTTAGGCTTGCTTTTCTCTGGATTTCTGACAAATGCTTTGTATTCAAAAGGTCAGACTAGCAGTGGCACCTCATGCCCTGGAGCAAAGAGTCATTCCTCACTGTTTCACTCTGCTCACGGCTGGCTGCCCAAGCTTGCTCCATCTCCTTGAATCTGACATCCAAACTCCTCTCAGTGCTGGGGAGATGTAGCCAAATTCTGGCATCAGCTGTCAGCTCAAATAGAGGGGAACAGCACAGTGACATCAAAAATATGTTGATGGGTATTAGCCCTATACCCAAGTCCTGCCAGTAACTCCCATGCAAGAGAGTGAGTTTTTCTCTTTCACCAAAGGCCTTATTCTTTTGCTGCAGCAATAGTCTCACAGTTTGGGGGGGAAGCAGGGGGGCTATGTTACTTCCCTCTACAAATCCCATAGTAAACAGCTGCAGTTCTTGCAGAAGACATTTGTCATCTTTTGCATACTTTTGTAAGACAGAAGCAAACAGATATGTAGCTCTTAGAAGATGGATATACTCCTTAAAAAAAACACCCCCTCACCTGCACCAGGGTCTTCTCTTGGCCTGCATTTCATGCCAGGCAGCACCCACCATGATTTAACTCTTTTCACTTCCAAGAGAAAATAGTTTCCCCCAGTGACAAGTTTTGATGATTCTTCCATTAGTAGGTGTGAAATCGCCTCTAACAATCTTCTTCTCTATGTCCTACCAACCCTGGGGAGCCTGTGATGACTCTCAGAAGAATTAAATGCATTGTCAGCTGCCAGACCAGGAAGCAGAAGTGTCCCAGACTACAAAGATAGGTGTTTAAACAGTAAAGCAAACACACGTGTGTTTGCAAATGTACTGGGTAATCAAAACAGAAAAGTCCTAGGGTCAGATGTATTTTTTTTGCTGATGGTCTCACACCCTGTTTGTCAAGGTCCATTGTAGTAGGTATTGAACCCTTGTGCACATTCCGTTTCTTTCTTAGCACAGAAACAGGTGCCCTTTGGGCTTCCTCCTGCATGACCCACTTCAGCTAACTAAAGAGGAAAAACTACACTACAAAACAGTATAAAAAGGGAAGAGTACTTAGTTTCTGCTAAATTGAACTCTGAACCACTAGCAAGTGTGGAGGGAACACACAACTAGAAGCTGTGCCAGTCCCAGCTTAGGCTGTTATGAAACCATGCCCCAAATGATCCTTTACTTTTCCAAATGACCTGTCTCCAGACAGAGACAGAAGAGAAAGACCAGCCCTCTTGGTGTTGTGCTGATTTAGATCAGTCCAAGGTACCTGTGAAACCACTCTCCAACTATAACTACTTTCCTATAGTAATCAGAATCCTTCATAAAGATCAGCATTGGTTGATTAAAGACCAAAGTTGTCATTCAAATATAGAGACCAACCACCCTGGGAACTGGGAAGCGCCCTGTGTCCAGGCAGAGCTTTTAGCACAAGGAAGACTTTCTCTATGAACTAAAATTATTATAGACAATAAAATGAAGGAGGTTAACCCAGACTTCAAGGAAGAGTAACAAAGCTTTTCACCCTTTCTCCAGAGGATTAAAGCTGATTGCTTAACAGGAATCCAACTTAGGCAGTTTATTTTTCAAAATAGTTGGCAGCTAGAGTTATTACACAATAGCGTTTCAGACACAGACTTGTTGAAAGAGGGAACCTTGCATCAAACCACCCAAATGAAACCTTCAGCATCTTTCAGCATTGGCAATATTTAACACAAAATGTCTTATGCCTTTTAAAAATATTTTTGTAACATTTTTTTGTTTTTAAAAAAATGAAAATATTCTCCCTGTCTCTACAACAATACTTATTATATGGGTGTTGAAGAAACAAAATAAGGATAATGTCTTTGTTGCCATTCTGGTGAAAAATTTGAAAAATAATATTTGTGGAGGTGTATAAGCAACAAAAAAATATTTTAACTCTTCAAAGTGAAGATCTTCAAAAGCTGCATTTTGTTTTCACAAGAATATTTTTATGAGAATACATAATGTCCAGTGAGCTTTTCAGAACTTAGGATCAGGTTTTAGTCTCACCCATACCAGCATAAAGAATGATAGCTAAAATTTACATTTATATGTATTAAAAACATCAGGGCATCATCCTTTCATTAAGTATAGACATTTTAAAAAAACAGTGAAAGTATCCCTGTAATTACAATTTAATCTTATTTAATATTATAATCAAGCTGTGATTTCTTTCAGTGAGATCTTATTTATAGTTTTCAATAACTTATGCTAAAATTTAAACCAGAACTTGCAGATTTCAGCTGTAACATCCATCTGAATACTAAAGGCAGTTCTAAGGACTAACATTATTACAGTGCATAGGAAATGAATCTGGAATTACAAGACCCTCCAGACAAATTACCACATAGCATTATAAAATTACCTTCATCTATTTTTACTTTTTTTTTATAATCTTAATTGGTTTGTCACCTTAATTAGCTAAAAAGGGCTACAGAAGAGTTGGTTTATGGGATTACATGAACTTGTCCCAGAAAACCTCTAGAAAGCCAGTTTATTAATCCACCTTTTCTTCTCACAATAACTCTTATCACTGTAAATATCTAGAGCTACTTTAATTCTTATAAGTGATACACCTATAAAACAAGAGATGCCAAAGGCACTCTCACATAACCACTAGTTGAAGGGTTAATCTAAATTCTTTTTGCTTTCTCTAACACATCACCTTTATAAATCTAGAAAAGAAATTAATAAGAATGTGGAAAAGAAGTGTATAAAATAGTGCCATATTGGTAGCAATTGGCAAATACAGAATTGACCTGATCTGCTTCTCAGTGACTGAAATTCAGCCACTGGCAAAAGTCTTGTGTAGACATTTTGTTATAGGCAGAACTACTCTACTACTCCTGTCTATTATCTAAGATACAGTGTTGTATCTAATTGTATCAGATAAATTACTTTCATAAAATAGAACCCATAAGGTTCCCTTCAAAGAATTCAAGTTATGATCATGATGATGATGATGGATGGATGAAATCAGTCAATGTCCTGGTTTGAGCCAGGATGAAGCCATTTCTAGGCAAAGCTTTCACAGAGCTCTATTACACAGAAGTAGTCCACCATGGGTCTGGCTCAGTGAAGACTAAACATTCCTGTTCCTTCTGCTCATCTCAGACTTGCATGTACATGTGGGATCAGACCATTCTATTGCTTTGACTGGCTTGGGCTTGCCAGAGTTCACTGAAGACTGTGGACTTTGAATAAGCTGAGCATATATGCATAATACATTCTTTTTGTAAAAAGATAAACTGTGAGCTTCATCTTAGCTCCTTAATAATAGACTCACAAGGTTTCAGTAAAGCCAATCTCTGAAACATTTACAAATGTAAATGTCATATAAGGTTGAAAATCATAATTATTGACATTCTTCATCAGTAACAGTAATTGAACAACAAACTCAGCAGGCCTCCCTTAAATGGTTTAATGGCTTATTATACCTCCAGGCTGCCGATCTATCCCTTTCTCTCCATACTTCAGCCACTTTTATGTTCGTAGCCCACATATAATGCATTGCATATTTTTTTTCTTTTTACAGTGTCTTTCTTTTCAGAAGCTACAGAGCCAGCAGGAA
>NW_009953964.1:7874688-7889056 GCF_000747805.2 Chaetura pelagica
AGCAGGAATATGCTGTAAATGAGAGACGGCATCACAGTGTGGCCATCCTAGGATGATACGTTCAATAAATATGCAAATCAGTTCAAGTACATCTCTCCTCACATGGGAAAAGGAATGGGAATATGGTCAAGTATCACTTTAAATTACCTTCTCAGTGGAAAAAAGTAACACTCTAAGGAACCAAAGAAAACGGGAAGAAAGTAACTAAACGTAACTTTTTCCTTTTTTCCTTAAAAAGGGGAGTCTCTTATGCCTTTGGTCACACGCAGGAACCTCACTTTCAAAATACAACAGACTGGGGCTGATTCATTGTGAATTACATACACAATAAGCAAAATGAACAAGTCATATCTCCACATTAGAGTAAAGCAGGTAAGGCCGGAGCAGCCACATTGACCTCGGGACTGCCAAGCATGGCTGAGATAAGTCTCTCACCCAGTGGGATTGCAGAGGAGCAAATACTGGAAATTTTTGCTAATGTCCATTATTCCATTATCAAGTCAGATTCCAATATTGTCCCCTTGTCTACAACTATAAATGAAAGGCAGTGTTTGTGCCCCAGAATTTCATGGGTACTTCAGATGAACCCAGTAGAACACCAGTAATATGATTTGGACAGCAGAGTACTTGCTAATACTGCTGCAGTACTGAGGCTGATCCTGCTTTCAGTTACATCACTGTAAATCCAGAGAAAGCTCCACAGATAATTGGAATTAGTTCACATTTTATCAGGGTAAATGAGCCAACTTTTGACAAATCATTCATCAAGCTGCCACTCAGAAGATTTATTCTCCTTGATATTTAAATAAATACATAATAAGTATGCATTATCAATGCACATGGGAACTGAGGGCAGTGCAACAGACAACTGACTCAATCTTCTTGCCATACAGAGAGACAATGAAGCCACAAGTGGTGACCAAGCTACATTCCAGTTCATTGTGGCTCTTAATTTGCTGTAAATTTTTCAAAGCAGTTTTTCCCTTCCCTGCACTTCCATCTCCTCTTTTATCATGACTAGGTAGACTGTCAGTTATTTGGCATGATAACATTAGGGACTCAGTTTTGATTGTGAATCACTACATCTATTAAGAACCTAAGAAATAAGACTCTGTTTGAAAAGGGAGAGAGGCTTTTACCCCTGAAAATCTCTCAGCTGTGACACACAGTTTGCAGCACATAATTTTCAGCAATTAACACCACAGATACATCAGGTCTCTAAGCCAGCATAAACCAGCACCGCTGCTAAAGGAAATGGCCTTTCCTTTCACTCACCCTCAGCCCACATTCCTCTTCACTCCCTCTGCTGCTCCCTGCCTTGTGCCAACACAAGTGTTCTTGTGGCCCCGCAATGAACCAGATCAGGGAACTCATCCAGGTTCATACTAACCTGGGGAAAAGGAAATTTTTTTGTTTTAACCTGGCAGTGTTCCCTGGCCTGGTTCACTGCACAACCATGTGTGTGTTGGTGCCAGCAAGGGGAAAGAAGCAGCCCTGGGCCAGGAAGGCAGGAGGCAGAGGAACAGGAATGGTGGACCTCCCTCAGAAAGATGTTGTTGTAGGGCTGGCTTATGCCAGCTTAAAGCGTTTGTAGAAATGCAGCACATATTTAAAATCTCTCTCTTCAAGGAATATTTGTCTTCAGAGGATTAATGCTTCCCAGGATATCCTAGCCTTGGCCATCTGTGGAACATTGCTTCTCCTTCTGCCCCCCTCTCCATCCTGGCCCAATACACTGGCATGGAATTAAAGCCCTGGGAAACATGAAAGCGACAGGCCTGGGGATTTTGTGACAAATGCAAAAATGCTCATATTTGTCAAACCATTAGCAAATGGGCACAGCTGTTGTAAGAGTCTTGACCCCATGCCAAGTACACTCAAGCCTGCTGAAGGTTGCATGCCTGAATCATACTCACTCTGGCAACTCCCATCGAGATCCCTTCTGCATCTCTTAACAGGTGCCCAGACAAGCACAGTTGCCTCCAAGATGTCCAGAGAAGATTACTGCACGTCATCTGAGCCACAGACATTTGCTAAAATGCAGCACTGCCTTCATGTGGATACAGCACAGTCAGACTCCAGTGCTGCAGCTGCATTTTCCCACCATGCAGCTTGCATGCAGAAGTCCTCCCAGACATGAGCCAGCTCCTGCAGGTCAAAGCAGGACAGCTCTGTTAGGCGTGACTAGAGCCTGTGGTGCTGGAAAGCCTCACACAGGAACAGTGGAGCAGCTCTGGATAGCAACAGCCCAGACTATGCTCAAACTCAGTGGTGGCCCTGGAATGGCCACAGCCTCTACTCATATGAGTTGGGAAGGAGGGAAGAAGGGAAGTAGACACAACCTTGAAAGTAAAGCAAGAAAAGAGGAGGCAGAAGTTGGTAAAGCCAAGGGTGAGGAGCCAATAACAACAGGTTCCTTTGTAGCATTGTTTCAGGGTACCATGTATTTGGTAGCTTTTTTCACTAACTCCCTTCACCCTAGGAGAGATAGGTGAATTGCAAATCAGACATCTAGGGTTTGGGTCTGATAGTCTAGGCTAAGTCTACTAGAGACAAGGGCAAGGTTGTTAGGAATCAGTCGGGCTTCCTGGCTTTACACTGAGCTGATTGATGCTCAAATTTCACAGCACAGAGCTCCAGAGGCTCTGTTAATAGCTGAGCCCAAAGCATTTCAATTTGACTAATCGTCCAAAGTTCAGGACTGATCCCAAAGTCCTTTGTCAGCAAATCTGGCTAGATATGTCATGCGATTTGGCCTCCACCAGATTCCCAGAAATCTGTGGGCTGGAAATGCCATGAGGATTAGGCAAAAGTGAAATCTTTCTCTAAGTTTATCTAAATATATTTGTCCCTGCTCAGCAGAACAAGTATGTTTATTTTCCATACTTGCCCATCAGTTTAAGGCTTTTCTGTTACTGCTGCCAATTTTTGGCAACTTTAAAGCCTGACAAATCTTTCCTCTCTTCTGTATGATGTTATGCTGTAACATCAGTGCTGGGACCACTGATGAATACCTTTCCAGCCTCACTCTTCAAAGAGGAGCCTTCACTGTATGCATTTAGAAGGAACGGCTACAAGGTTACAGCAAGCCAGCTAGAGCAATGTTTCAGAAAGAGCTTCCTGCTAAAAATAATCAATTCTAATTCTGGCTGGTTTCCATGTCACTCTCTAACCTTTCATCAGATTCTTCCACTTTCACTCATTCTCAAAAGATGTAAATTTTTCTTATTGCTTTGATTTGTACTTCTGTATTATTCTGTTGGGTGGGATAAGTGCTAAACACTTTGTCCAGTGCGCACAGTGAGCCACACTTTCACAAGTTCTACTCTGCCCTGGTGACACAAGAAAAGGAGTTAAGAAAAATTGTGGTAGGTTATGTAATGACTTAAGCGAGGAAGAAATGTCCTCTTCTCCATGTAGCTGTGCTGGTGTGAGACTCTGTTCCCAGCTATGTGACACTGACCTGCGTACCAAAGCATTCCACCTTCCAATGGAGCAGGCTCACGTGACTGAGCTATAATTTGCTTCCTGCAAAATCATTCAGATTAGTTCATCCATCCACCTGGTATTGCTTGAATTCAGGATCACTCATGGGATGTTTCCTTGGCAGAATGACTAGGGCAGTATGCTCTGGCAAGGTAGATGATAATGATCTCTTGGGAATAGCAACATCTTCTACCAACACAGCTGGATTTGTCCACAGCTGTGTAAACTTTGACTAGCTAAATCCAGCTAGTCAAAAATAGACTTTCAAACCAATCCCAGGCCCCTTGAGCTCAAGTTGAGTGAAGTCTCCTCTATGTCACACAGCCCTTCAGCTGCTGGGAAGAGCTCCAGCAGTTAAAAACTACTGCACATGTAACAAGTGAGGAGGGGGTATCAGGCCTTGTAAAGCTTCCAGCTTCCAAACAGAACTGGCACTTCTCTTGGACCAATTTCAGTAAAAAGCATTAAAACCATTGCAGTGCTTTAAAGGAGCTAACATGATTAAGAAATTGTGAGTCAAGTTGATACATACAGAGTAACTGAATAAAAAACATGCTGAGACTGGAAGGAACACGACAACTCCAAGTAACGCACAGGAAAGGACAGCTGAAATTCCTGAGCCTTTTGTTGGAAAATGTCTACTGAAGGAGCAGGGGGCATTTAGTGGGAGCTGGCTTTTTCACAGCAGTATTCACCCATTATTATGCCAACTATTATTTCCTTTTATTCAGAATATGAAAAAGGATCTAAGAAAAAATGTTGATGAAAAGGAAAAAAAAATGCAATTGAAATATTTTCCACTGGAAATAAAGGAACCAAGCCATTTGCCTGCTGGCAGACAGTGTGTTCACTCATCCCACTTGAAGTAACCCTCCACATCCCACCTGATGCCTCTTTGCCTCTACTGAAGTCTTCCCTCCCAGAGTTGCAGTGTGACTCAACCCCCCGCCTGAGATCACAGGGAGAACAACCCAGTCTTTCCAGTCTGCTCCAGCTCCCCAGGTAGTTTGGCACAATTTCACTGACACAGACCTTCTCACTTGTAGAGGAACTCAGAACTGGAAAAACTTGAGATATTTGAGGTCAAAACGAAGCATGTCAGCAAAGCTGAGCTGAAAGGAATCTTGCACAACCTCTGTGTATTCTGTGCCAGGAAACAGCTAGTCTTAATACCCCCCCAGTTCATTAGCATAAAATAGACTTACAAGAAGAAAAACAAAACAAAACAAAACCCAAAAAACAAGAGAGAAAGAAGCTGGCTGTCCTTATTGCTACAGCTCAGCTGGCTTCTGTACATACATATCCCCTCTCCTTCCTGTAATGGAGTATCCGCCTTGCACCTAAATGCCATTGCCTCTGGCAAGGGTGTCTCTTTCACACGAAGGATTACACTGCATAATTGCCCTGAGCTATGGAAACCTAAGGCTCTGCTGGTCTGCAGAACTCCTTTAACATTTATCCCATCATCCTCTCAAGTGCAGCTGGTGTGTTTCTCAAGAGCCAGACTGGGTTGATCCCATTCTCTGGAAAAGGACACACATTGTTACTCAGCAATGGGTGTGCTGGGAAGAAATTCTAACTGTGTCAAGATTTCAGCAGGCAGTCACAGTCTGCAGTAAAACTGAGCTCAGTTGCCAAGCCTTATGTGGCTTCCTGGTGACTGTTCAGCCACGATCCCCAGTGCTGACTGCACCCAGGCACTTGCCCATTTTCACAGGACATTCACCACTTTTTTTTTTTGCCTAGAGGTCTGTGAGTGGATATTACAGCAACTTTCAGTGTGTATCCTTTACTTTCCAAATCAAAAACCAGTACTGAACCTCAAGTGATACCATCCTGCACAGCAGACTGACTGTGCTCAGCTCTGTGTGCCTGCAGACGCTGAAATGGTATGAGTTCTGGCCAGAAGATCAAGAGATCCTGCTACAGGACTTGTTCCCTTGTGTGATGCACTGAAAAACTGTATTTTAAGTGTCACGTAGACATATACTAGCTTGTAACAACCACTCTCTATGAAGCACAAACAGTGACATAGTAAAAAGCAGCATTTGCAAAATTATTGTCAAAAATCAAGTACTGGCTCACTTCCCCATACAAGAACTTACTGTCTCTTCTGGCAGTCCTCAGGTTTCCTCTCAATCCATTCTACACACTCGATGAAACATGACAAAAAGCTCATAGACCTGTGCCACATTTTTGGCCAATTTAAGTGACTGCAGGTAACATCCACAGGCTACATGTCAACAGCAGGCTGCCTAGTCAAGGACTCCAGAGACCTGGAGACCCAACAATACATATAACATTTTAAAAGTGCTTTTGTTTGCTAAAATTTTCAGTGTCAAAATGCTGTTACTGAACACAAATGGTATTTTCAAATTCCATCAAGCTCAAAAAGCATTTCAACCACCTTGTTTTGTTCATATACACTTATGGAAACTCTACCAATAATTAGTACCTTCTTTTAGCTTCAGACAATGTAGAAATCCATCCCAGCTATTTCCTACCTGAATTATTTATTCAGACCCTTTTATATCCTGAACTGGCTCTCATAACATAATTCTAAGCATGCAAAATTAAGTGGATAAACAATTACAAGACATTCAAGTTGGGTTTAATGAAAACTACATCCTGGTGAAATCTAGGGAAATCAAGCTTTTATAGCTTTTGAAAAGTTGTAGGGATAGGAGAATTTTGGGTATTGTTTGAGTCCAAGTCTGACAAGTAAAAGGGAAAGGAATAGACTGTTGCTTAGTTAGTATCTGCACTGCAGCCTCTGTCTGGGTTGCCTGAGCATAAGAGGGCAACCAAGAAGTCCTTGTACTGCCCAAAACTGTGAATTCTCTCCAGCACCAGATGGAACTTAATTCAATACATGCAGTGGTGAGAAGATTCCAATGCTGTTCTTTGCAGGAAAAACGAAATCCTTTCAACTGGTTGGTCACAGCTTCTGGGTAGTTACAGTTTTGTTTTCTGCATTACATTGCTGTGAGTGAACAGAACTTTCCTTCACCAAGTCATTTGCATGTTTTTACATGACACACATTAAAACCAAGGTGACCAATACACAAAACCCCAGGGAACACTGGGCTATTTGCAGACACAAGTGTGATATGAAGACTGTTGCAGCAGCTCAACTATTCTTTCCTGACACTTCATATCCAGGGCACCCATCTGTGCTTGGAGTCAAGCAGTTTTTCCCTAAGCGTTCATACCAAGAACAGAGTTTTATAAAATGAAACCAAATATAATAATAATACTATTCATTAAGGCTAAGGCTTGTAATGGTACTTAGCCATGAAAAGATGCAGCCAGTGGGATTTTCAAATTGCCTAAGTAGATTACACATCTAATTCCCATTGACAGCCAATGGGAATTAGGTCCCAAACTCCCTAAGGCACTTTTATAAATCTTATTAGATGTCTGTCTGCATCTTTGTATGGTTAAATACCTTTGTAAACCTGAGCAATGGTGTGCTCCCATGCTCCTTAGGTTGCTTTTCAGGGTTTTGGTAACAGAACAAAGTCAAGCCTTCTAGATTATTTTGCAGATCTCAAGACTCTGAGTACAAACTGCAGATCAGGTGATTTTTGCTACCTTTGGAACCTCTGACGTTAGAGCAGCAGAACTGCTGAAGTGTGTTCAGAGGCTCCTGACTAGTGTTGACTCATTGCTGCCAGAGAACTGTTTTGTAATCAGCTGCCCATCCCCTCAGCCTTGCTATAACACGTCATGGAGTCCAGAGCAGAGTCAGAAAGTCCAAGTCTTGTGGCATTGAACCTAAACACTCAAAAGCACCTTCTCTTTATTTTATGTTGCCATAAACATAGATACAGGAGATTACAGTGAAGACACAGTTGACTTGAATTTTGCTGTGGCCACAGCTGGCTTGTGTGCTTCTGGCTGGAAAGCATGTGAAATATGTGGAGAGTACTAATCAGGCTAAGCTGAGTCTCTGGAAACACAACGGTGCAGTTTTCAAAAGACCACAGCCATGTTTTTTCTAAGTCTTTGAGAATGCAGCCTTTACTGAAATGGCTTTGTCACTATGTGAAACTAAGCAAGCTGAAATGAAAGTAAACATTCCCCTCCTCTGAAAGCTCCAATGTGATCACAACAATACCAGTTGAACCCTACCCTAAGTTAGAGTAGGGCTGGTGACTATTTAGAAAATAATTAACTGAACTTTACATGACATTCAGATGTTTCTTGGCTTAAATACCAGTCTATTCCTCTGCTGAATTCTAGGGATTCTGCAAACAATGAAAAATATTTGCTTAATGGTAGACTTGCATACTATGTTCGCATTGTGCTGAGTCATTGTATCGGTGAAGACAAACACTGAAAAGAATGTTAAACAACTTTGCTGGATAGACTTTGAGTGTCATGAAGATTAATCATAAATATGAAGCAAATATGAATTGCTTCTTAGGAAAATGTGCTATGGGAGTTGAAGGCAGTTTTTTCAGTTCCCCGAGATTCTTCAAAGAATGTGGAATTTTTATTTTGTTGAGGTAACATTGCTAATATAATTGTTAGAAATATTAAACAGTCTTTGGCTCTGATTATATCAAGAAGAGAAGAGCAGGCTTGAGAGTGGACTTAAGCTTGTGTCACAGTTTGGAAAAGTGGCTCAGCTGTCCTTCATCCAGGACAGTTTGTTAGGCCACATGCCCTCCTGCACTTCCATTTGCATTGCTGGCTATGGATTGAGATCAGACACTCATGTACGGCTTCGTAACACTCAAGTTCTGGACACCTACTGCTGAATCAAGAGTACTCTGTTCATATTCGCTTACACTATATGAATAAAACTGTGCTAATTTTTTTTTTTTCCAGCTCTCAGCTCTAAGGCAGGGATGGTGCAGACTTGATGGTTGATGCTTGATCCTTCAGTTTTGTTGCTTGACTTGATGGTGCCTGATAACTCTCATTTGGAGAATGGGCTCAAAGCAATATCAGGGTTAGAGTGTAAACAGTGTGCTACATTTTTCCCTGAAAATCTGAATAAGGAGAAGCTTATTGCTTGGCAGCCCAGAGAATGTTCCAAGACCAAAACTGTAACGTGGAAAGAGAAAGGCAGACAGATAATGAAAAAAGCTTGGTTGAAACAATGGGAGGAAAGAAAGAAAGAAAGAAAGAAAGAAAGAAAGAAAGAAAGAAAGAAAGAAAGAAAGAAAGAAAGAAAGAAAGAAAGAAAGAAAGAAAGAAAGAAAGAAAGAAAGAAAGAAAGAAAGAAAGAAAGAAAGAAAGAAAGAAAGAAAGAAAGAAAGAAAGAAAGAAAGAAAGAAAGAAAGAAAGAAAGAAAGAAAGAAAGAAAGAAAGAAAGAAAGAAAGAAAGAAAGAAAGAAAGAAAGAAAGAAAGAAAGAAAGAAAGAAAGAAAGAAAGAAAGAAAGAAAGAAAGAAAGAAAGAAAGAAAGAAAGAAAGAAAGAAAGAAAGAAAGAAAGAAAGAAAGAAAGAAAGAAAGAAAGAAAGAAAGAAAGAAAGAAAGAAAGAAAGAAAGAAAGAAAGAAAGAAAGAAAGAAAGAAAGAAAGAAAGAAAGAAAGAAAGAAAGAAAGAAAGAAAGAAAGAAAGAAAGAAAGAAAGAAAGAAAGAAAGAAAGAAAGAAAGAAAGAAAGAAAGAAAGAAAGAAAGAAAGAAAGAAAGAAAGAAAGAAAGAAAGAAAGAAAGAAAGAAAGAAAGAAAGAAAGAAAGAAAGAAAGAAAGAAAGAAAGAAAGAAAGAAAGAAAGAAAGAAAGAAAGAAAGAAAGAAAGAAAGAAAGAAAGAAAGAAAGAAAGAAAGAAAGAAAGAAAGAAAGAAAGAAAGAAAGAAAGAAAGAAAGAAAGAAAGAAAGAAAGAAAGAAAGAAAGAAAGAAAGAAAGAAAGAAAGAAAGAAAGAAAGAAAGAAAGAAAGAAAGAAAGAAAGAAAGAAAGAAAGAAAGAAAGAAAGAAAGAAAGAAAGAAAGAAAGGAAGAAAGAAAGGAAGAAAGGAAGGAAGAAAGAAAGGAAGGAAGGAAGAAAGAAAGGAAGAAAGAAAGAAAGAAAGAAAGAAAGAAAGAAAGAAAGAAAGAAAGAAAGAAAGAAAGAAAGAAAGAAAGAAAGAAAGAAAGAAAGAAAGAAAGAAAGAAAGAAAAAGTACCGCTTAGTTCCCATGAAATTTTTCCTTTTATTGATGGGTAAGAGGGCAGATGTCTGTGTGCATGTCCACATATGTGTGTGTGTGTGCAGAGCTAGAACTGGAATTTCACACAGCTGAAGGAAACTGCATTCTGAATTATCATGAAAAACTGGATATTCAATTTATTCTAGAGAATTACTTACATCTTCTGAAAAGCACCATGACAGATCTTTGAAAACAGACAGACACAGCAGAGAACTAGATGTCTGGTAACAGAAGCAATTATTTCAAATTTGGCCACAGCAACTAAGTGGACTTACGAAACACTTGCACTTAATATCCATGTTCTTAAAAGCATCTGTTGCCAGCCACTGTTGCCTGTTTTTTACAAACAACAGTTGCAGTGTTTCAGTTTCACAAATACATTTTAGTTATGAAACAAATATGTGTGCAGGTGCATCCTAAACCAAATGACCTCGATGCCATTAGTGGGGCTGGCTTTCATTTATGAAGCAGAAAATAAAAATGACCCAAAATAGTTCTTTCACTAAGAAGGATTTATTCATGATTGTAACTGTGGCCATGCTGAAATCAAGGAGATAGCAATAAGAAGTACACAGATTGTGCAAAGGATAATGTAATCTGAAAAGAGATGGCACCCAGTAAATATTGTTATGGAAAGATAAACTCCAAGCAGCAGCTGCACATTAGATACTTTCTCACTCAAAATGGAAGACTGTCTTAATGACCTAGAGCTTGCAAGCTTCTTACTTAATGGAGCCTTGACTGAGATTCTCTGGACCAAACCATTTAACACAATCATTTTAGCATTAAATAGCTCCTACTGTCAGTATCATAAAAATATCTACAAACACAAAAGAATCCTTCACATGTGCTAAATAAAAACTGAAATTGAACAAGCTAGCTCAGATGTCTCCTCAGAAGGCTCTGAGAAATTTTTTTGAGTGGTTTGTGCAGGATGTTTGTGCTCCAGAACAGCTGAAATGGCTCAGCAGTTCTAACCAGCTAGTTGAGGAGCCAAGCAGTTTTGTAAGGATGCACACATCACTTATAGCAGGTACTCAGTGGCAAAGAGCTAAATAGTTTTTGAAAGATCTGATTACTGAACAGTTCCCTTTTATTGGCCATGTGCTTTCTCCGTGGATGAATTCATTGGATGTGCAACAATAATTGAGTTTCATCCCTTGGGTGAAGTCCATTTGGCGACTTAAGTGCAGTCACTTGTCAGGATGGATTTTTCCACAAATGTGCATTTTTTTCAAGTTTGCATGTCTTTTGTCAATACCTCGGCTCTCCAAGGGACAGCACGTCACCTTCCTACACTCTTACATTTGACTGGTACTGAAAATCCATCTGTTATGGTTCTCTGAAGTCTGTTTGATGGGGAAGGCTTTTTGACAGCTCCTGCCTCTCCAGAGCTCTTCCATCTTCGTTTTTGTTGTGGGTTGTTTTTTTTTCCTTCCTCTTCCCAATAACAGAACCTTTTATTCAGGCTAACAGCATTTATACTTTCTTTTTCTGTTCCTGTCTTCCAAAAGAGCAATCAGTTCTCATACTGATGAACTCTAATGAACAGGCACCTCAAAGCTTAAGGGTTGCTAATATTTTCTCTCTCTCCTCAGCCCTCAGCCTTCATTCCAAGGCAAGCATTCTGTTCATGACACAAGGGGAGACAGTAAATAAAAGCCACACCAATGGGAATGAGAGAGGAGCTGAAACTATTGCAAATTAAGTTTTACAAAAATAAGACTTTAAAAGCTACTGTTGACTATTAGTCAGCTATTAGAAAGCTGTAGAACAACTGGTACAAAATTAACCAGGTTACTGCATTATGGTCTTGTGCAACATACTTGTTTGACTGGGTGGTACTGTGTGCAAGGCAAAATTTTAGATCTGTCTGGCAATTATTCCAGAAAGAGGCAACAGGCAGTTGCAAATGAGCATCACTGTTGTGAAAGCTGTCCTCAAGATCAGAGAAAGAGTAGATGGTAGCTCTCACTTGCTTTGTCAGGATCTAAGAATTGAAGGTCCCAGACACAATAAATTCAATACTGAAGGAGCTGTCAAGAACCTCACAGAAGAACTTTAGAACCTGAGATAATCAATCTGATTAATTCACTTTTACCTGCTGGTGGCAAGTACCAAATAATCTGGAGAAGGAACTAGTAGTGAATGACTGTGGATAAGGTTGCTCAATGCTGCAAGAAAATGTCCACTTAAATCCCAGTAGATCAAATCTGGTTCTTGTAGAAAGCATGATAAATAAATGCTATTAATTTTTTCCATCTGACAGTCCTCTCAACTTGACAATAAACCTCCTAAGTTTCACCTTTGAGATTAATTTTGCACTTTCAATTTTCCTTTTATTTCATTAAAACTTCAGAGTTTTTTTGCTCATGATGGTGCCTGCAATTTGTTTTTTTAGAAATACTAATAGTCGACAGTAGCTTTTAAAGTCTAATTTTTGTAAAACAACATGAACCAAAACAACCACATTCCATGCAAGACACTGAAATAGAAGAGAAGGATGAGGGAAGCATGGAAGTACAAGTCACTAAAGCACCATTTCCTCCCCCAAACAGAAGTTACTCAGGTGGGAACTCTTCATTACCAGACTTGCATTTGTACTATTGTCCTGTTGATGCATGTAATTATTCAAACTGATAGATAAAAAATAAACTCATTAAACAGCTTGGGTTTTTTTAATCTACTGGAATATAAAAATCAGTAGCACTTCTTTCTTCCATTCTTTTATTTGGAACACAATCTAATTAAAAATTGTGGTGGATTAAAACCAAACAAAACCAAAACACAGCATTTTTAAGCATTGTCTCCCACTGTGAGATAGAAAGACAGTTTCTCTGACTAAAACTGTCTGGATAATTCCAGGCTGGAGAGCCCAAGCCTGCCATTCTGTGAAAATGTCTCCATCTACTGTGTTTCAATCCAAGTCCAGCTAAACATTCTGAAAAAGGAATGTGAAGACCATCTTGTGAAGTGTTGTCATGGCAGTATTAATTTCCAGACAAATAAAAATGAGCCTAAGTTTTGAATGTTCAACACTGCTTTAATATTTTCCTATTTTTTGTTTGTTAGCTTACATCTATGAAAACATATGTGTATGACCTTTAAGAGAAAAAGTTGCAGTGATTTCACTGACCATGTTTTACTGGTTTATCAAACAGCAGTTGTCCTGGACCACAGCTTGAAGATAATTTTGATTTGCCATTCCTTTCATCTGTTTAGGGGGCTATATGGCAGTGTCAAGAGGGAAGCATGGCTACACCTCTGTCCTCTCATTGTTGGCCACTAGTGGAAAGCCATACTAGGGCTTTATCTGATGGGACATATAAGACATTGACGATACTAGTTAATATATATGAAAGTAGCCAGGCCAAAGACATCAAGGTCTTCAGTGAGCAATACAGGAGGTCTGTTTTCCTATATTTTGTGTCTCATGGTTGGATCCTCTCGTATGTAAAAATGAGCAAACTTCCTCAGAAGCAAGAACACTGGTAACTGCTCTCCAAGGGATTCCCAGCTATTCAGTTGAACTACTTCAGCCTCTCTACTCCTGCTACATGCATACAGGGCCATTCATATGGTATTTCTCTCCATACAGCTGTGCATTTTTGTAAAACATTACTTCATATCCTTAAGCCTGCCACCCCTGTATCTAATTCGTTCAAAACTGGCACATCACTAATTGCAAGGGGATTGAGAGACACAAATACAGAGATGGCAAGATCTCCTAAGCTTGTATACTTAGGAAATCGGGCAAACAAGACCCTCCTGGCTTGGGATCTGGCACAAAGCTGAGTGACTTGGACTACAGTCAAGCTGACAACGTAACAAATGGGAACACTTACTGGCTGCAACCATACCCAAGAATTCTGACCTCACTATTCTGGCATGTGCTTCTGGTTCAGCCCTGTTCTGCTACCAGTTTTCTAACTCTGGCCACTGTCATAGGAATTTAGGAACTTGAAACCCAGACTGCTAACCAAGACAAACCTGTCAAGGGGTGACTGTTACAAAAAGCAGACAGTGGCCTGTCCTTTTCTCCTCCTCCTGTATAGTTGAATGCTAGAGAGAGATGGATTGTTGTCAGTGGACAAAAGAGCTTACTGTAACAGCTGCATAATAGCAGATACCAGCAACAATCCAGGCTCTAGATTCTTAGAATGTACTGGAGCTCAAACAAAAGACTGAGGAATCTGGAGATGAGTTTCTATGAGAAGAATAAGGAGCATTCATGTCTCATCTGAGAGAAAAGAATTCTATACTGCGGATCAGCTTTCATATACAAACTCCTGAATTTCCCTTGGAAAGTACCACAGCCACTTAAAGGAGGTGTTTAAAGGCATGACAGAGATAGCTGTGACATCAGGACATAATTCAGAGAGGTTTTCCTCATATTTCACACATCTAACAGTGGGGAAAAAAATAAAGAAAAATATTTAAAATATTTTTTAAAATATTACTCCAAAGCTTCCTCCAGAGAAGTGTTGGATAATGCCACATCATCAGCCTGAAGGAAAGCTCAGCACATCTAAAGTCAACCATTAACTGGAAATCCCCAAACCCCACATTTTCATCCTAATTTGGAGCTATGCACACACTGCCAGTTGCTAATGTGGGAGAAAATGGGAAACCAAAAAACCCCAAGTAGCTCTGTAAAAAGTGGAACTAATAAAGACCGCTCTCCTGGGGACGTGTCTCACAGTTGATTGGTTTGAGAATTAAATGGTAATATTTTGGCA
>NW_009953964.1:7889289-7894064 GCF_000747805.2 Chaetura pelagica
AGGAATTCACCCCTTTCTAGACATCAGGGAATCCACAACAAAGAGCAACATTGTGAATGCCCTAGGCACAGGAAAAGACAGAATTTACTGCTTACTGGACAACGGAGAACCCTGAGAAGACAACCTTGACCTTACATGCTTTTCATTAAAGGCTGAGCTCAGTTTGCACTACTTTTTCAGGAGCAGTAACAATACAGTCTCTCCTATTCTTACATTTATTTTCAGGAAACCTGTATGAATTTTGCATAAATTTGTAATTCTCTGAGAACTGAACACCTCTGCCTCATCTAAATGAAATGGTTTAACTGTTTCAGTAGACTGTGAGCAGACGGAGTGAACTCCACAGTATGCTCTCAGTATGGAATCAACCTTCATTCCTTCAGGCTAGAAAATAAAGCAACACTAGGGCTGGATGCAGACTGATGGCAACATTCAGTGCAGCATCCCAGTGGGGACTTCCTGCCAAAATTCACCTTAGTGTTATCATGGCAGAAGCAGCTGACTGGCTTTGATGTAATCCTAGCTTCTCAGGTAAGTCACCACCTATGCCTGGCACTTCCAGTCCTCCCCAAGCATGACATGGGCTCTAATCTTGGATCATTTCCCCTTCTTAAAAAAACACTTTGAAGAACCTTGCTATATGCATTCCTTTATAGTGAATCAGACAGGTCCAGGACATGTATGGGTGTAACACCCAGAGTACATGATAAGAGGGCAATGTGAGGAGGGATCCAGTTGGAACAGCATACTTCACTGCCAGAATCTCCTTTTCACTCTCTGCAGCTTCTACAGGGTGTATTCACTGCCAATATTCCCTATTAGTGCCTGAACCTTGAGAGCCTCTCCTCCTGGTTTGAGTGTGACAAGGGTTCAGGTGCTGAGTGCTAGAAACTTTAGAGGCAGTTCTACAACCATGGAAGTGACTGGAGGATTTTGCCATTTTTACCAGAGGCAGACCCATTCTGTGGCAGAGCAGGAAGACAGTTTCTGAAACAGCCCACCTAGTGACCTTCTGTTTATAACATGACATGTTTGTGTCTATGGAATGTGTTACAGAAAGACAGATTTGGATTTGGAGAAGCTGCAATTGTTCAGCAAAGCCTTGGATATTAACCAGCCCACAGAGAACATTATTTCAATGTTACATCTGCCCTATTGACTAATTCTTAGAACAAACAGACTGTACATTATTCAGACTTCAGCTGTGTAAGTGGGCAAAAAGTAGAATTTTATGAAATCATGAAAGCAAATTCTGCTTGAAATTAAGTTTTTCTGTGCCACTGCTTTGCTCCCCTGCTGCAATGTTATTTTCCTTGACATTACTCTTTTTTTCCCCCTCTTAATTGTAAATTAATCACTGACTTGGACATCTCTCTACTGTGCATTAATATGGTTGATATTAACAACAATATTGCTCTCTAGGCATTTGGAATGTGCAAGACTTTTTGTGCACCAAATGGCCCATATTAACTTCTGGAATAGCCAGGTGCAAACTCTATTACAGTGTTCAAATTACTTCAATTTCTCTAACTGCTTCTCCTGTAATTGATGGCTCAAATTATAATGAAGAAGTACAGTTCCTCTATGCATGATATATGCTACAACTACTACCTGTTATGTTGAATATTGCATTGCTTTGAAACTGCGTTACCCTCTATGTACACCGATCAGATCTTTCTTTTAAAGGAACTACTTATGAACCAGAAAGTGTCTTCACATCATTCAGAAATTACACATATGCTCATGCACTTTATCAGTAGCTGACAGAATGGGGATTGCAAAATTACTGTCACTCCTTGCATTCAATCTTACATAAAGACCTGCTTTTTACTATAGCTTAAAATTGACAATAAACGCCAGTCGTCTCTGCTTGCCCCATTACTGCATCCAGACAGAGCTAGTAATGCTTAAAAGATACACACCTTCATCTTAACTGCTTCTAAATTCCAGCTTCGTTCTCTCTTTCCTCTGCACATACTGTTATTATCCTATGCCTGCATCTAAAACACTTTCTTTTTACTATTCTCTTTTTCTAGTGCATGATTATAGGGGGTTGTAATTTTTGTCACGTGGTAACAAAGATTTGTAAAAAAAATCCCCAAGCAAATAAATAAAATCTTGATGAATTATTGACTCCTAACTGTTGCAGTCCAAATGTCATCCCTGATGGAAATATAAGGAAGAATGGGTGGATTTGACTTTGGGGGGTAACTGCACCTTGAGGTGTGGCTAGAGTCTGGACCCTGGAAACTGCCCTTTGCAGCACATCATGAGTTGGCAGGTCTGTTCCTGCACTCAGAGCTCTGGGAGATGCTTGCAGCTGCTCAAGGAAACCAGCACCAAAAAGAACATCAATTTCATTGCACCACAGCAGAATCTGGGCAACTTGCAGTTCATCAGAAATGTGAAATTTGATTGAAATTAGAAATTTGATTTTGATCCAATATGGACTGAAGCCAGATTTAAAAATAACATTTCTAGCAGATCAGGAAAGTTGTGTTTCTGCAAGCTGCAATCATAATACTTTATTTCTTCTCTAAACAAGAGATTGTAAATGTCTTCTCCTACTCCTGAAGACCAATGTCTTCAGTTTACTCACAGAAAAAAAATGAAGAGCGAGAGTCCTCACCCAGCTTGCATTGCCAGGTGTTACAATATGCAATGAAGGATCTTCCTCCTCCCAGTCACATGGCAATGTGCCCCATATTTGTTGGGACTAATGAAGGATCTTCCTCCTCCCAGTCCTTAATGAAAAGGCACATGGCAATGTGCCCCATATTTGTTGGGACACCAAAACTGATGGTGAGTTCAGTTAAACACCAACTACAACTAGCCACTAAAATATCATCATCTCAGTGCTCAGCAGCACTCAAAAAGGCAAACTGTGTTCAGAATGCTTATGAAGGGAACTAGGAAAAAATCCCCCCCAAATCATCACTAGGCTGTTCAGTGTCTTCACTACTGCAGTGCTGGTTTTATCCCTTCAGTTTCACAATGATACAGTAGAACTGGAAAGGTATGGCACAGCTTCTGAACAAAGAGAAACTAAGTACACTGAAAGTCTTAGGCACAGGGAAGAAAACAGTGCAGTGGGAAATGTATAGATTTGTAAATAAGCTACCAAAAAGGAAAGGAGCCACAGGGAATTGTTCTATACTACTTCTCATACTACTTTAACCGGTAATACTGTTAAGCAGATGATTGAAAACATACAAAAGGAACTACTTTTTCACACAACAGTTGTAACAGAATTCATTGCCACATGGTGTTGTGCAAGATAATCAAAAAGGTTTCAAAATGCAGTCAATCCAATTCATGAAAGTCCACTGGGTGCTCCTAAACAGAAAACTTCAGCACCAATGCTCCAGAACTAAGTCCCTAAGCCACAGAAAACTGACAATGGGAAAAATGTACCTGGGGATTTATCAATCCACACTCACCAGTTCTTGTATGCTTTTCATGAACATCTAGTAATACTGTCTGTGAGAGGATTTTGGCTTTGCTTATCCATTCAGGATGTTCATATAATCAAATAGATTTCACTGAGATACTCAGGAGACAAAAGTACCTATGTAAAAAGATATAATGGGATGTCAGAAAAGGGTGATCAGCTGTTTAGCTTTTCTGAACTGTTCTAAGAACCACCAAATTTTGATCAGTAAGTGTAGTTGCAACTGGTCTTTCTACTGTGTTGTTCGGGTTTTTTTTCTTGATCTGAGCAAGCAATTACAAGGCAAAAGTTTACAGATGTATGTTGCCTTTGGGTAAAAGTTTGTAGATTTATATTGTCTTTAGACAAAATATGTCATTTATGACACAAACACACAAACAAGAAATGCACATGAAGAATACATTGACTAACTATAATACCTAGGCACTCTGTGTCCTGTGAAATATTTGACTTCCACTTCTCTTCAGAAAAAGATGCTCCCATCATGATTGGTCATTCTAACTCGTATTGAAAACAAGTTGGTAGAGAACAGAAGTAAATGCATGTAATGATGTTATAATCCTGAATATAACATCACTTCACTGACTTCACTGTTTTCATTATAGCCAGGAAGCTGTGATTCCTGTTCAACATCCTGCATAGGCAACACTTGAAGATGGTCTTGCAATGCTTGTTGACAAGTATTTAAAAACACTTAATACTCTCCTGATGCAGCTTTAATGCATGTCATTGTTCTTGAATTTTTGTCAATTGACCTAGTTTTTCTTGAGAAGTGGAGACAAGGCTCCTGCATGTGCTGTGTCATGATGGGCTGTGCTACTGTCTCATCTCTTGCAGAAACCTGAGTCTTGTCCTGCAGGAAGATTCCAGAAAGCCCACCCAAAATTCACTGCAGTCCATACACCACGGCTGGCAAACAGGCAGTCATAAAGACAAAATCCTGCTCTTAAGTTAATTCCTCGCCATAAAAGCCGGGTATAAAACCACACTCCAGTCAGACACCACCTTTCCAGCCATGTTTTGTGCTCTCCTGGCACGGGCCGTCCTGCGCCTCGCCGGGGTCAGGAGGCTTAGCACAAGCTGGATGCCTCAGCGGTGTGTGGAGCCGGGCTGTTCCGCACCCCAGAGGCACGCAGAGCACCAGGCCGGGGACCCCCAGCCCGTGTGCCCGGCCCAGGCCCCGAGCAGGCCCGATCCTGCCGCCCCTCCCAGCAGCCCTTGCGCGCAGGGGCCGCTCTTCGGTGGAGACTAAAACTCCCAGCAGGCCCCGCGCCCAGCCGGCGTTTGGCTCCCAGCAGCCCTTGTGGGGCGGCGCGCCCTCCCC
>NW_009953964.1:7894334-7950316 GCF_000747805.2 Chaetura pelagica
GCTGCCCCTCCCCCTGCTGAGGTGGCTGCTTCACACCCGGCCCCTGCCCAGCTGATCCCCTTCTTCTCCCCGTCCCCGCTCCCCCAGTGACCGCCCGGCGCGGTTCCCTGCCCGTTACTCCCGGAGCGGCTTTGGCCCCTTCGACAGGCAGGGACTGCTCTCCAGGTAGTCCGTGGCCTATCCATTATGGCTGGGTGGCTTTCTCCCCCCCCTTGGGGTTTTTTGGGCCCTTCCGCTCTTGGAGAGCTGCACTTCTTCTTTGGGCACCGCCTTCTCTGCCGGGGTCCCAGGAGCGTGTACTCGTTTGGTACATGAGGCCTTGAAATCTGTCTCTGCTGGCCTTGTCATGGCCCGTAGGCCCTTTAGGAAGAAACAGACAAGTCACTCGAAGAAGGAGGGGAGTGAAAAGCCACCTGTACGCAGCAGTATATTTTCAGAGTTCTTCCAAGTCAGCACATGCTCTTGTGTTTTCCTCCTCCCTAAGGACAGGTCCCTACTGTAATTGCCATTGATTCCACCACCCTGGCCCTTTCAGAATTGGAGCATGATAGAGGAGTTAAATACTCTGTCCCACCTCTTCAACACTTAAATACCTCAGATATTTGCAAGTTTATTTCCTTGTTTAGAGCATCCTCCCACTGAAAATTTGGCTGTAGGCTTGGTTATCATGGTCACTGTGTTGCAACTTGAGAACCTGACATTATAGTTACGTTTCTCAGCCACTCCTTTCTTTTTGGCCTGAGACAAAATTAATATGGTGGAGAACATAACAAAGATTGTTTTGCCTCCTTAAATATAAAACTTTTGGGGGCAAACTTGGAGCACTTTTCCATGAATTATGGGCTACTTAGAGGAGTAACTAGCTGAAGGTCTGTAGATTAGTATATACCAAATGAGATTATATGAATTAATAGTTGGGTCTAGCCTTAGAAGTCACAGGGTGAGTCTTTCTAAATTGAGGTTCTGTTTTGAACATTTGTTACTTTTGTTTCTCAAAATAGTTCTTAAACTGGCCTGTTTTATATGTAGGCTTAAAGAGAGCAAACTGAAGAGAAATGGAAGCTTCTTTGTGGTAATTGAGTGTATTGCTTATGGTACTGCATACCAGACTGAGACTTTTCTAGGCCAAGAAACAGATGATGTCGAGAAGTCATTGTGAATAGGACTTCTAGGGAGGTTGCTAACTTTTTACAGCTCCTTGCATGGAAAGACAGTCCTTGCTGAAGTATTTTTAATAATGTGGCAAAGGAGGTATCTAGTAGCACAGCCCACATAGGCCGGTCTTGAGCTCCAGAACCTCTCAGGGAAGCCAAGTATTTCTCTGTTTTCCTTGTGTAGTCTTTATTTGTGTAGGATTAATGATCACTGCAATATAACATCATAGCATTATAACACTGTCACTGTTGTTAAAATATTTACTTGAAGGATATTTCATAAATTAAGGCAAACAGTATGCTAGAGTCCAGTTTGGAAAAGACATTTGAATTCCAAACCATGTGCAAGAAGTGGACATTTCAAATAATAAAAAATGTTTTTGGAATAAACTTCAGTTTCTGGGAGTGATTTTATCCAAGTAAAGCAGACTGCATATTTAAATAAAAAAAAAAAAAAAAAGAGGGCAAGGGGAGAGCGGAGCATGCAGAGTAAATAGTATTTAGAGACATCAAAATCAATAGTTGCATTGTGTATGTTGCAGATTTGTCATAATGTTTTCTGTCTTAATGCCATGACTTACAAAATTCTCTACAGAAGAGGCTAAGCAATATTATCTGCTTCATAAACAACTGGTTATGCTGTGGCAGGAACATACTGAACTTTAAGGAGAAAGTCTCTTTCCTTAAAAAAGGAATATGATTATATGAAGATTTTGAAAATGTGCAAATAGCTTGAAATTTTACTAGTTCAAACTCTGATGGCTTTATGGTGGTTGTTAGCTCTGCATCTTGGTTTTATATTCAGCTGATACTTATCTTAGAATTTCAACATACTCGTCTGTATTTTTTATCCCTTGTCTGGGCTTCAGGTGGCTGACAGCTTGGTTTGGTCAGAGATATTTCAAAGTGTAGGACTTAAATTGAACAATTTTCAGATTTTTCAGTGTGAAAGTTCACTAAGCAATGATACGTGGTGAAGCTACTATTAATTATTTTTTTCAGTTTCTGCAGGCTACTTTAACAACAAAGCCCCCAAGTAAAACAGTAACCTATTAAAATGCTTCAAAGTTTTAGAACCAAAAAATGTCAACAACTGCAAAATACACACTAAGAATTCAAGTTTGTATTTAATATTATTGAAGTATTTGGTATTTGTAGAAATTGACCAGTCAAGTTCGCTAAGTCAGTTTTGCTTTGTAGTTCTCTTCACACTAGAATCACCTCTGTTATTTGTATTGTAGCATTTCCTAGAAACTCAAAAATAGGCACCTATATCCATTTGTGCATTAGACAGTTATTTTTTTTTTATGCTGAATGGTAAATCTTATTGCATAGGAATTTTGGGAAGACTGTGATGGAGTATTAGATTTAGACCGTTCCAAGATATGACAAGATACTTAAGGTGTCTTGTTCTCCTTTTATTAGCCTCATTGTTCTTAGTTGCCAATATAACTCCTGCTCCTTAAATTTTAAATATCTTGATTACTTATGAGTGAAGAGTAATACCTTGTTTCTAAATGGGCTTGAACTAGGTAACTAAAAAAGCCTGTCTGTGCCTAGTAAAGTTTTCTTGTCCAAAGCTTTATTCTTGCAGTTTTTAAATAAATGTCAAACTTCTTTCACCCTCCAGTTTCTTCCCAGGTACTTCCATGTATGTGAGAGTTCTTTAAATATGAAATTACATTGAGTTTCTGGTTAGCTTGTAGTTTAGAGGGTGTAGGTTTAAATTTTCTTATTTCTTCTGGAATAAATTCTATTTAATGTTATTTTACTGTGACTAAATTAACTACAGGAGGCAGCTTTTCACTTTTTTTTAGATGTATGGTTGCTTTTCCCCAAGTAAGTCAAAACTGAATTAGAAAGTAAACTATAAATGCAGCCCTCTGTGTTCAATTTGTTTGCTCTATAACAGTAAACTCAGTTTAAATGGCAGAGGTTTCTGGTGGCTGAAATCCAGGGTGGTGCTTGATACAAACTTAATGAGTCAGATGGCAGTTCTGAGTCACTCCTGGAGTAATGCAGTGGATTTGATTCTGTTTTATTACTGACTTAGGTTGGGTCTGCTGTAGAAATGTGTAGCTTGAGCATTACATGCAAGAGGTGTCCATGTGTCTGAGCTAACGAGCTGCATATGAACATCTGAATGTGACAGAGGCACACACTGCATACTTTAGATAGTTGGTGGGAGTGTGAGCTCTAAGAACATTTGGCAGGTGGGAATTATGCTGGTCACCAGCTGTTCCACTGCTCCGCTGCATGATAGGTTTTGCAGATATGTCTCTGGATGACCTGGTGACATTAGTCCTGGATGTTCCACAGCTCCCATAGATGAGGTTAAGTTACCCCATGCCTGCTAAGGTAGCCCTGTAGTCTTGATGAAACTTGAGGGTGAGCATTGCATTTGAACTGCTTGTGGGCTACGTGAGGCTGAGGATATGCAGTCTGGCTAATACTGTGTTGGAGCAGCTTACATGACAAATCACAATTTTTTTATTGGCATAGGTGCATCCTTACTTTGATAAGCAAACCATGAAAGGACCCCAACAACCATCTCCCTACTATGTGATAAAAGCACTGGCAAAAGTTTGCAGTCCCTGAGATAGAGTTCTGGAGTTGTAGCTCTGGAAATCTAGGGTATTATGCAACTTGATAACTTTCTTTTTTAATGTTAAACAAGTATATATTGTGCCTTGTGTTCCCTGTGAAATTTCTAGGGGAGTTCCACGAAGAAAACCCTGTGGGTTTTTATTCAAAAGAAACCAAGGAATTTTAAGAAACCCCGTTAAAACAATTTTTAGCTTGGCAGAAGCAGAAAGGTACTAGCTCTGCTTGGTGGCCAAGTTCAAAAGCCAGCCTGTCTCTCTGGTTTTGTTGAATTGTCTTTTCTTGGAGCAGAATCTGCTGATTCTTATTTTCCAGAGATGTTAGTGTATGTTGTAAACCTAGCACAAGGTTCTTCTGCTTAAAGCAGGAGACAGCATTTGTGCATGTATGCTTAACAAGGCTAGTTGGACTCTTCATAGCAATCATTCCTCTCTTAATACAAGGTGCAATTATAACTTAACATTTTTATTAACTAGTTTTTGTAACAGATATGCATGACATTCAGTAAGCAGGATGAAGACCTTTGTACCCATTGAATTAGTTACCTGTCTGCGTCACAATGTGATGAGACTTTATAACTACTTTCTTTAAAACTTCATTACCATTCT
Organism: Chaetura pelagica; assembly: GCF_000747805.2. Taxonomy (NCBI): domain Eukaryota; kingdom Metazoa; phylum Chordata; class Aves; order Apodiformes; family Apodidae; genus Chaetura; species Chaetura pelagica. Next base: position 7,898,701 of record NW_009953964.1, read on the forward strand.
TAGCTTTTGTCATCTTCTAGATGCATGACCAGAGTATAAGAGAGATCATTTTAAGCACTTTTCCACACATCAAAGGGTAAAAAACAATCTAATTAAAAATGTGGTCAAGATGACAGATCTGCATGGAGTAAGGATGGTATAATTCAGATCTTCATTTGAATTAGTTAAGGTGGGTGAGATAGTTGTCACTGAGTCTTTGAGCTTCTTGGATGTATACTTAAACACAAGAGAAAACTTGTGGATTTCTTGCCAGTGTTAGGAATATGACAGCTGCCATCCATGTGTTTTTCCATCCCCTTTCCAATTCAGTTGTTTGTCCACCTATCTGAGTCCTGACTGCTTTGCTAGTACTGCTTTTAGCCACACCTTCCTAGTGACCCAACAGGAATGTATTTGCACACCCTCATTTTGAATAGTGGGAGTTGAAGTGTTACAGAGCTAAGTTTCATATGTTTTGCAAGCTTGATAAATTGCCCAAGTATGTAATATTTTGGGTTGTTTTTTAAATGGAGAGCAAACTGTCTTATTTAGAAGTGATTGTTGTGCTTGTATACTTGAGAATTTATTTGTAAAGTTAGGTACTACTATCCTGTCATTTGTCCTGATGCTACATCTATGCAAGGAGAAAGACTTAAGGAGCTGCTGTCATCAGCTTCAATCCAACTAGGTAGGGGAGAAGTTCTTTTAGTTAATAAACAGCATGTTTTCTTTAGTACTTCTCATTATTCAAGCTGTTAAGAGAAGGGTAAATTATTAGTAGAGTGAATTACTGCTTCGATTGTCGTTGCAGTTCCTAGCTGTTGTAGCCTAAAGCATGGCATGTAAATTAGACCTGGCTCTTTAGCTGAGGAGTGGAGGTTTCTGGATTGCCCCCACTGGGCAGATGAGGAAAACTAAAAAGAAAATTGTTTCAATTAAACCAAGTCATAGTGAGTTTGTAAGAGTTTAAACTCTGGATCTGCTGACTTCCAGTATCATATTGTTTTCTGCTAGCTCATATTATTCCTGCATTGTACTTATTAATATGGTAACTGCATACCAGCAATTTACAATTACATGTCTTACAATTAACTTCCAGTTGCCTATTTCCTATTGTATGCTTATGTTTGACCAGCATAAAAGCAGGATCCTATATAGGGGGATCAGGTAGGGATTTTAAGTCCCCTGTCCTAATTACTGCCTGTAATTGTTCTTGTTTACAGGTGATTTTCCTGGGGCTTGTGCGTTTGTTCAGCCACACTGTTGAGCTGTTCTGTGATGAAGTGCTGTTTGCTAGTTTAATAATAGCAGGTGTTATAGCAGCAAAAGGATAAATAACTGCCCAACACTAGTCCATTGCTATTTGACCTTGCTGTAAACTCCCTTGCTCCACTTCCAGGATCATTTAATTTTCTTTATATTTAAGATGTATTTTGGTTTGCATAAGCAAGATCTTCAGAGCAGTGAACACTTCCATCGTTATGTGTGAGGGACAGTTACCCTCACTGCATGAGTTATCCTTCTATTGCTGCTTAAGAGCTGTCCTGCTGATAACTGCTTTAAGAAAAGCATTTTATACCATTATTACAAGCAAGGTGATGATTATTATCTCTAGCACTGTAAGGACTTGTCCTCTGCTTCTTAGAAGAAATAGTCTTGGGAATGCAAAGGAAGACTGTATTTGAACATGTCATTTGGCTTTGCAGCAGTGTCTGGCTGTATCTGCCAAGCACTTGTCACAGCACTTATTTTTTAGGACTTTCCTCCTCCCTTTAAAAACTTCCAAAATGTTGCTGCTTTTAATAAGGAAAAAAAAATTGTTCTAGTCTTTGGGCCATGTAATTTAGCATTGGTGATAAGTGTCTTCGAAAGTGTTAGCTTCTGTTATCTCATGTACATAGGTATGTCATTCTCCCCATTTGAATATTCAACTAGTGGAGTAATCAAAAGCAGTCACATATAATAAGCTGAAGTGTATATCAAGAGTCAGCATAAGATGGTTGTGACTAAACACAAATTTCATCAACACACACCTTCAAGTAGTGCTTTTGTTAGTTCTCTTTCAACTACACTATTGCCATTTTACATCCCGTGGAAACTAACAAGCATTTGTATTACATTGCATAAGGCTATCTAAGGTTTTGGCCTTATGTATGTTCAGAGAATCCAAATGATGTGTGTGTGTCTGATGACAAGTATGTCCTTGAAGTGTATTTTAAACACAGCTTTGCATTGCCCTGGAGTAAGACTAGGTTTCTGCTTGGGAAATAAATGAAGCTGGTCAAAGATAAGAGCCTTACCTCCATCACAGCGTGCAGCTGTGGTCAAAAGGATCAAGGTGCTTAACTCAGTTCTGTGCTAATTCCTCTTGGTTGTGTTGCCAGCTAGTATATTATGAAATATTAGCTGATTTGCATAATTATTTCATATGCAAGGTATAATTACATACAAAGCATTGTGCAAATGCGGAACATACTATTGCTTTCTCTCCTCAGGCTTGCCTATTTCAAGTACAACTGTAAACATTTCAGTGGTCCTAAGATGCAGTCTTGAAATTCTGGTCTGACTCTTGTATCCCGTATCTGCCTCCATTCATTTCAAGTTTTAAATGAATCTCTGTATTTATGTGAAAATAATAAGCTTTTGTAAAAACAGAGAGATGACATGTTGGTGAACAAGTGAATCATCTCGTAGGATGGTAGGTTTAGAAGACAAAAAATGTGTTGCTCTTAAGAATAGTATGCTTTATTTTGGGACTTTTGTAATTTCTCTCATTGTTCTGAAGTTTGGGATACAGCTTGTCCACAAGTTATAAAAGAAGTCCTATTTGAAGTTGGGGAACTCATCTCCAACTTGCAGAATGTGACCTGTTGATTCAGGGGTGTTCCAAACAATTTGCTTCCATGTGCTTGAAGTGAAACTTCAACTTCCAAATTACCACTGTGTGTTCCAGACTAATACTACAACAGTATTTTAAAAAGGAGGGGAAAATTGAGATGCCTTGGTTTTGGAAAAAGTAGGACAACTGCTCCCTTTAATTGCTTTTTTACTAAAACAAAGATGTGCAGCAACATAAATTTCTCTTTAAATTTGACTGTTTTACAGACTTTGTTTAAATGCTTATCTCATTTTTTTTTTTTAAATTCATAAAGCAGAACTAATCTAGGACATAAAAATGAAAAGCTAAATTAGTGCAAGTGTACAAAGTGAATAAAATATTCAGTTTTGCAATTGGTCTTTTTCCAGCTCCTTAATGTGTCCTGGATCTTACTGACTTAGGTCTAATATGAACCCAGTTGTAGCCAGAGATTGGCAGCTGCTGTTGTCCTTCAGTTTGGAGCATGAGTTTTAATTAATTATCTGTTCCATTTGGAATAAACAGTTGTAGTGTAGCTAAAACTTTCTTTTAGGGATGCTCTGTAGTCACTTTAGAAAGACCAATTGTGTAGGAGAGCATAATTCTCATGACAAAGCAGTCCCTCTATTCTGCCTCTCTGAAAACTATGATCTAATTCTAATTGGGGTGCATTTTGTTTTTTAAGGGACAAGCATCTGTAAGGTCATGTGAAACTGTTACAAGTTGGTAGTTAACTTCTTTCTAGGACGCTAAGGAGGCTGTGGTTCTCAGAGGTTTTTTTCATAACAGTGTTAGAAAACCACACTTAAACAGCACACAACAAACGAATAAATAAGTAACAAATACTTTTTCATAGAATCATAGAATCCTAGGGGTTGGAAGGGACCTCAAAAGATCATCTAGTCCAATCCCCCCTGCCAGAGCAGGGTCACCTAGAGTACATCTAGTACCTAGAGTCTTTCTCTCTTCCTTTGTTTCTCCCCCAAAAGGACTTTGTAGGTTGTTTGTAAGTTAGTTAGATTAGATCCCTAGACTCGTTTGTCATACAGCTGCTCAAGTGTTTGTGTCACACATCTGAGGAAGCAGCATTGAGATGGGAGGAAAGAGGAGAGGAGAGAGAAAAAGCCCATGTTACAGTTAAAGTGGAGACACAGGAACACATGGCTGAGTCTCCCCTTCTAGTTGCCCTGAAGTCTCAGATGCCAACAGCACTATCACAGATATGAAAACACAGCCTAAGCCATGAAATCCTAGGTTGTAGTTTCACAGTCAGTGTAGGTGTAGGCTGAGGGTGAAAGAGGTTTCACAGCCTTCCGTCTGCCACAGACTGCACACTTCTCTCTCCCTTTTGCTGGCACTAGCACACATTCTGCTTGATGAGAGAATCTCTCAGACTAACCAGTTGTTTTTGCCAATAATTCACTGGATCAACTCCCTGGTATGGTTAACTCCATGGTCACACAAATATTTGTGCTGGCATAAAGAAAGGAATGATATTTGGTTAGGAATAAGTGGCTGGGGCCAAAGTAGGGCAAGGTACATGGTTAGTGCTTGACGTACACCCCTAGCATGTGGTTTCACAAGAAAGTTGAGAAGCTCTAAGATTATTCTTCCACTAAAAAAAAGTCTCATTTTTATACCTGGTCTTTGCCAGCCTTATGCAGCTGCCATGTAGTTCAGTATTTGTTTGTGCTATCTTGCTGATAGAGGTAAGGAAAGCCCAAGCTTTTAGGGTTCATAACTGAGTTGACAGTGAGCTGCATAAGTGGGTGCTTGTGGCTCCACAAGCACTTGTGTTGGTAGCTGAAAGGACAGGAAGAGAGGCTGGGACCTGGTTTTGGTGATGATACATTTGAACCTTACTTTATAATTTGAAACTGCACTATTAGTAGTTAGCTGCAAAACTGCTCTAAAAGATCACAAAGTTAAGTTCTAAGCTTAAATTTCTTAAATTTCCTTTTATATTTTGTATATCACTACTTCAAGCTCCTGACCAAACCTTTCCAAGTTGATAATCACTGTTGTTGAGGGATATGCATTGATATTTCTGATTCCACTCTTGAGTCCCAAATACGGGAGAAAGGCTATAGATTGGATGGTGCTACTGTGAATTATTCAGACTGGAAGTGATCTCAGAATCCAACAGATGTTCCTTTGAGAGATGCTTCCAATTCAATTTGATAATATTAGAAATACTGGTGGTATATTTTTCAGTTATTATGGAGTGGTGAGAGAGGTATGCTATGTAGACTATTTTAAGTAGATTAAAGCTTTTTGGATATGCTTAGTATGCCCCTAAAACTGAAATAAATGTGGCAAAATCAGTAGTGTTAGTATGTATCTCTGGGTTTTAAGGAAGGTGCCTCAAAGCTGTCTTACTCTTCCCTCCCCTCATCCAAATAGTCTGTCCTATCCTAACCAGTTAAATATTGATTGCATGCTTAATAGATATTAACTCACTCATTTGGGATACAATTAGAAATATTAGTGTATATTCAACTTGTTTAATGAGACTGACCTGCATTTTTTTTTAATCTGTTGTAATAATAATGAGACCTATTGGGAGTTAGGGAGTACGTTGTTTTTTTTCCTCTATTCTGACTCATAACAATAAATGTTTTTCATGTTGGTTGCTCTTCCCATCCTGTGAAGCTGTTTAGAAGCATCCTCATGTACATTACAGGCTGTTCAGAGAGGTGGGGGAAAAGCAACCCTCTGTTCAAAGGTGTTTATTGTCTAAGTAAGTTAACTTTTATCACAGTGGTTTATCTCTCCTGGCTACCAAACATGACTACGTTTCTTGAAACAGCTTGAAAACTTTGTGCTAATAGACTTCTAATTGGAAAGTGGAGTCTCTTAGCCTTTAAACTGCCAATGTCAGGTTTTTGTTAATTACACCATAACTGTAACTTCTGTAGCTGCAGACATGAGATAATAAAAATCCAGCAATCTTACCATTAGTAAGTAAATAAACATTTCCTGTATTGAATGATAGTGAAATTGGCTTGTTGCAAATACACAGTGTAATTTGAAATTACCATCTGTATGTGGAAAGGAACTAGAAAGTGGGGCTCCAAGGCAAATGAAACAGCTCTTGTTACCTTTTTAGGATGTAAGAGTTACTTGATCTCCTGGAGGAACCAGTTTAACAAATGATACCTATGAAAGGAGAGGAAACATCATTATACTACACAAATAAACACAGCATAGCATTTTGGAAGTTTATTTGTGTGTAATTTGCTGGACTAATTTTAAAAAAATGTTTGCTATGAGTAAAAATGCATGTTTATGAACTTGTGGGATTTTTAGCTTGCCAAGCTACCCTTTTCATTTCATGTGAGATACCAATCTGAAGATTTTAATGAGATAATTAATATTATAACATTAATACCTTAATACTTAACTCTAAATGGTGTGTTCTTACAGCTTGTGCCCACTTTTGGATGCTCTGCTGTGAATAGTTGTGGAAGGATAACTCTGCATGTAACTATTAGCCAGGGTTACTTTGTCCAACTCCTTAATACAGTAGTTGAAGGATTTCTGTGTTGTGTCCTGCCTTCGTAGAAAATTGAATGAGAAAAGAAAATAGGTATTAAGCTAATTTATTCTATTTAGGATTATGGTGACTGGTTTTTTTACTCCTAGATACACTTGTAGCTGGGAAGAAACACAGTAATTCAGAACTATTAAAGGATGAACAAACTCAAGTAGGAAAACATTAGATTTTTTTTTAATTTTCTGTTAATTTACTGGCTGCAGTATAATCTGAAAATTAAGTAATTATGTCATTCTTAGGAACTGCATTTGAAGTAATTTAAATTCTGTGCAAGTATTTTTTCCCCATTGTGTTCTTCAAACAGTGATGCTTGCTTTCGTCATGCACTCCTTTCCCTTTTCATTGTCTTAATTATTCTGGTGTGGTTTAGTGAGAAACTTCAGTTTTGTCTCTGAAGAGCAACCTGAAATCAAAGACTTGTTTATGGCAAACAAGACTAAAACATCATATCCCAGTAATAGTTGTAGAAGACACAGTAAATAGTCATAAAACTTGACTGGGCAAGAGGCAGTGGGCACAAATTAAAACACATCAAATTGCATCTGGAGAGCAGAAAACACTTTTTTACTGCAAGGATTTGCAGTAGTGGGTTGCCCAGAAATTATGGGAGGCTCTGTCCTTGCTGATACTCAGAACTGGTCTAGACATAATCCTGGGCAGTCTGCTCATGCTGAGCCTGCTTGAGTGGAGTGGGGTGGGTTGGGGACCACAAAAGCTCCCTCCTAGCCTCAGCTGTGGTTCTGTCTCAGCTCTCTGCCACTATATGAACCCTTTACAGAATGCTAACATGAAGATAAGCTGCAATATATCAAAGGGAAGTGGGCTGAGAAGGTACAACACCCCTGTGTTTCCTAACATGCAGTTTTGGGGAAAAAAAATTAAAAGTGCAGGACTTGGTGGAAAATACATAGTGGCTCTTGCTGAATCTTGAAGGAGGAAGTGCAGTCTAACTGAAATCTGTAAAGAAGTGTAGTTAACTCTAAAAAATGTTTAAACAATTGTTGCAACTTATTACAGAAGAAAAAAATCTGAAGTGTAAAGAGCAGAGTAGCAAAGTAAGCCTGAGGACTAAGCAAAAATAAATCTAGTCAGTTCTGCAGTTACAAAAAGTTATCCAAGATGTGTAATTTCACTTATTTTTTGCCTATATGGCTGCTATTGTTTAAATATAGTGTGTTGAACTTTGAAAGCAACTACATGTGCAGGAATAGGAGCTATGAGGCCTTGACTTCGATCTGATAAGCCAGAAATATGCCCAGATGAGTGCAAGGAGACTGAAAACTTGCAAAGGGCAGTAACAGTGTCGCCTTTCTGTCTGAATCAAAAGCAGAGTCACTATTTTCGCATCTAACTATCCCTCCGAAGTGTCAGGTGTTGCTTGAAAGGCAGCTTTTTTCCACTTGTTTGTGAAATTGGTTTTCATGCTTAAGATTATTTGGTTTTGTCCTGACAATGGTTTAGGTGTAATTGTATTCTAAGATCTACTAAAATTTGAACTAAGAAATGTGACCTAAAAACTAGTACTGAAAAACAATGGAAATACTGCTGTGGTGTTTTAGCAATGTAATTTAAAACGAAGTATTTTGATTCATTGTATTTGCTGGACTATAACATTTGTTTTGGTAAGACTTTTAAAAGACAATTTTTTGAATGAAGTATAATAAGTATAATGATGGCAGTAAGCCTTTAAAAATGGAACTGTGAAAATGTATATTTGAAGTGAAGGAAGTCTAATCATTGAAGATTAGAAGATGCTAACTGAAGAATGTTAGTGTGGGTGTTTGGAACCAAAACACCCCCTGAAGAATGAGGAAATAAAAAAGATGGGTCTGGGCTTTAAATGAAGGAATAGGATATGTAGAGGTGGCAGAAAACCAAAATCAATGATAGGAACATAACAAAAAACTTGGTGAGTTTGAGAAGTTATTTACCACTCTACAATTGTTGACAAATTAAGATACTTAAAGCAGTCAGTTGTTGGTTGGTATAAACCACAGAAATGGTTTTGTATAAGACTATAAAAATATTAACATACATGTACTGCAGGGAATCTTCAGTAGGAGAGATTAAATCAGTCTAAATCAACTTTTGGGCGGAAATGTTAATTCCTTGTTCAAATATGCTTCAAAACTACCATGTAATTAGTTGCCTCATGTTCCCGACATTTGTAAAAAATCCTTCAGCTGTAGCACAGCAATTACCAAAGCATTAAGAATGTGAGCTGCAGTTGGGTGACTCGAGAGGGTGGAAACTTTGAAAGGAAAGACTTCAGCAATATGCAGTAGTGGTTTCTATAAATAATCTTTTGAGTTCTCTAACAGGCTTCAGTTTTGTTCTTAAAGTCACTGTCATTTTTGAAAGTGCATGTGCATTGTGGACTTTGGGTTATCTTGTTTACTTGGTAGTCTTTTGTGATTAGAAGTTGTAAGGCACAGGAAATAGCTTTATAGTTCCTTCCTCCCACAAGTTGTAATTCATTTGCAGCCATCAGGATGTTTTTCTTGGCTTATCTCTTTCTGTGCAGTTTGCCTTGCACATCTGCCACTTAAATTATGGAACTATTAACTTGAAAAGCTGAAAATGTATTTCACATTCTACTGTACTGTGATGAAGATGGTTTCACTGGTCAGGAAAACCGTAATTGCAACTTGCATAGGAAGTGTTTAAGAATACCTAGTTTTTATGTACTAAATTGACTGGAGTTATATTTGTAATGCTGCTGAGGAGTGGCTTAAAAATAAGAACAATCAAATGGTCAAGTATCAGCTAATGTTACACTGTTACCTCTGTGTAACCTGAGGTATTTCACCAGGCATTTTGGCAGATGGGTACCCATCTGTTTCTTCACTGGAAGTGGACTGCTGGCTTCATATTTGGTATCCATATGTTTCATCTGTAAGGCTCTAAATCTAAGCTGCATGTTTTATAACAGAAGTGACAGCAAAATGAAAATGCATTAGTTTGTTACATGTTTTTAGTTAGTCTTCACCCAGCAAGGAGAGAGATGGTGGCTGAGATTGAATATTCGAGTTTGGCTGAGGGGAGGACAGCACCACCTTTGCTTTTAAGGCAATTAATATCTTTTTCTCTGAATAATTGTTGGTAACATTAGGTACATAAATTCCTGAATGTCCATTATATTGTCTGTGAAAACAAGTGGATAAATGCTGCCTTATCTTTCTGTCCTCTGTCTGTGAACCAGTCTGCATGTCAAGCTTTCTAAGGCAGTGACAGACCATCATGGGGCGATGAAATGCGATGCTGAAATGTATCTTTCTTTGATTTAAACACTTGAAGTTTCTTGAAACACAAATTCAGACCAATTATCAGCTTTAATCCTCCAGAGCTTGGAAAGAAGCAATGTTAAAGGAAATGAGTGGAGTTGATACAGTGCCCCTTTTAGCAGGGTGCTTCTTGCATGGTGTGCTGGCCTCTAGTGGTTTGGGAGGTGGTGCTATGCAGATCAGGATCATTTCTTTTTTAACTCACCAATCCACATGCTCTGTTGAAAGTGTTTCATGCCCAGATGGATAAGTATCAAATAATTTTTTTAATTGCAAAAAATGTTTCTGGAAACTAATTAACTATTTAATAGATGCCAAGATTCCCCCACCTGGGAGTAGGAAAGACATATCCTGAACACAGACATGTTATATGGCTTTTTTATTTACTGTGTACCCTGAGTAGTTGAAACTTACTGGTGCACACAGATTAAAAATGGATCATTTAATATAAAAATAACTTAGAAACCTTTCCATCTTTTCCCAATCCTTACAAGAACCTTTTAATTTAGAAACTAAAAATAGTTCAGATGCATGACTCATAAAAGATGAATGTTGGGGATTATATGGTGAGTTCTCTCCCCTCCAAAAGCTTCATCTTAAAGGCATGTATGTCTGTGGGTGGGGGTCTTTTAGATAACTATGTAATGCAGAAATGTTACTGGGGTCTGCCTTTTCTCCAGATGTTGAATGCTCACTTTGCTCATATAGTTTTATACTGCATACATTCATTTTAAAACAAAAAACCAAACATGGATGCAGTCTCTTAACATCTAAAAGCAAAGCTATATTATACATACTTATTTGCCTTAAGTTGTCAGCCCCTGTACTGTTTTTTTGGGAAATCTGAAAATGCTGCTGTGTGTTTGGATGGTATCCCTAAAACATGCACCGTGGATCAGATGAACAATAGCTAGTGGGTCCTTGACTTGTTTTTCAGTGGAAGACTACTAGCTTCTCACCTGACAGGGAGCAGATAACCCAACTGTTAGGAGAGAATAAGCTGCTAGGGGACAAAGCCAGCACTGTAACTGTAGGAGCAGAGCATTATGTGAGCCTCCAGATGTAACTTACTGTTCAGAGGTCTATGTTGACGTTACCACCATGCTGGTTGCAAACTGTCTGTAGGAGAAAGCACTTCTGTTCTTACCTGTGTGCCTTTCCATAAAAATAGTAGCAAAGTTTAAATGGAAGATATGCAAGATGAACAACTGAACCTCCTGTGGATGTTATTCCTTACTCAGAATTAAAGCCAGGTTTACTTATGCTGAAATTTAATGATTTCTTAACTATTTATTTTTCAGATGCCATCTGTGTTAGTTTCTGGTTGGACAATGCAATCTATTAGTTTTTTAAATCCAAGAAGCACATTGTAGAGTTGAGCAAGTGTATTCTTTTTGGGTTTTGTCCATGAGGTCTTTAGAGACTGACACTGTAGTGATCTCCTTTGCTGTGTCACCAAGTGAGGTGATGAAATATTTTTCTGAGTCAGTAACATCTGTCATGGGCAAATGTTAAAGTTTGCTTTGCATTTATTTACTGTGAAAGCTGTAGGAAATGTGGAGAAGACTTTCTAAAAATGAGGAAGCTGCTAACAAAATTACAGAAAGAAGGAGATTGAAGTATTAGTATATGAGCTCTCATTGAAAGAATAATTCTAAAACATAGTTGTTTACAAGATAAAATTATGTCTGTTTTGGCCCCTTAAATAGCAAAAGTTTAAAATACTTGTTTCTTACAAGACTTTGGTACCTCACTAAATAGTGCTGTACAGTAACAGAGCTTCTGTTGTCATTTGTTCATTCAGACCACTCCCCTTCTAAGAGATTAATTTTTTCTTCAAAGAATTAGTTTCTTGAGTGTTGCTGTTTGCTTGAATAGTATTAATGCTCAAACTATATGTATGATAGACATACATGTTTGTAATTTTTTTTCTTCTTTATTTAGTCTTTAAACAGGTATTTACAGAATGGTGTCTTATTGTTGAAACTGTTAGTGGTGGTAAAATGTAGAAAGTTTCCCATCTCAGCTTTTAGTATTTTAGTGTTCCCAGTTGTAAAATTAAAAAAAGGAAAACAGAAGGTGCATAATCCAATGATGTCCTTGGAGTAATAGTTAAAGGCATAATATTATGCACATAGGAGTCCCATGTATACATGATATTGTAATTGGCTTGAAATATACATTGAAAAAAAACTTTTAACTGTGTAACCAGGTTTCTTGTTCCTGCTGCTCAGTCCCTGAGCACAGTGGGCAGCTTCCCAGAGGTTTGAGAAGTGTTTCTAATTAGGCTTACCCTGTCCAATCCAATACCTTTATCATCACTATAAAGAAACTGTTGTAATATATGGTCTCTGAGGCTTCTGTTTATTCTAGTTTTCCTAAGATTAGAAATGGCATTTTGCAAATCTTCTGTGGATCTAATGTCCAGAATTGTACTTGTGTCCTCAGTGACACCACCCACATCAATAGTAACCCTAATCCTTATGGTGCTTTTAATGGAGTGGTCTGACTCTTGCTCGAGGGCATGTTAAAGGCTTTTAAGTTAGCACAGAAACATTGACTAAGATGTGTTAGGCTTTCTGATTCCTTAATATGTTTCAATGTAAATTGCATTCTGAATGAATGGATGTTTCTTTATTATTATTTTGATACCTTTAGTGTATGAATACTTGGTTTTCTCTATTGTGGGTTTTCTATGCACATGCTATTTTAAGGTTTCTGTGTGTTTTAAGATTCTGCGGCTATTTGAGCATTAATATGAAATACTTAGATGACATGTTGTTTGAAGATCAGAAACTCTGAGATGTAGCCCTCTACTCCTACACTTATGTTAGGAATACTTCCTTCAAGAGAACATTGCTCCCAAAATCTAGCAGTGAACTGTAAGCTTCCTCTGAGTTGTGGCTTCATGCACTTGAATATATTGTCAGGGTGATGAGGGAACAGAACACCACTGATCATGGAAAAAGTCTGGAAGGTGTAGGAGATGCTAGGGAGCACAAAGTAGAAATATCCAGCCATGTGGTGGTCTTTTGGAAGACTGTGAGCATTGAACTATTTATATTTACTCTTCCTAGTGTTATATGCTGCGTCCAGGTTCTAAATGAAGTGTTGAATTATGGTGAACAAAAATTGTTTCACCTTTTTCTTTAGCGTTTTGCAGGTAGCATATGTAAATAACTGTTACGAAATGTTGTTTGAGGGTTAACCTTACAGTTTAGTGGTTAATTTTATAGTAGAGATTAGATGAGAAAATAGACTCCTTCCATTTCTGCTGCTATGTTAAGAACCTTGTGTTTCTGCATCCGTGTTTGCCAAGTGTTCCTGGTTCAAGGGATGTGATAGAGATTTAGGATTGGGAATTTTTTTTTTTTTTCCAGAGTGGAACCAGCAGAGATTGATGTGGGATAATTACATCAGGCACAACAAACCTGGTTGTAATGTCACCAATTGGAAGCTATTACTAGAAGCTGCATAGTTGCGTAATATTTTGTAAGTGATGATAATCTCCGAACATATAATTGAGCTGACTTCAGCTACAGCATATGAATCTGTAGAGAACACCTTGTAGTCCTGAACAAGGAAAACTCTGAGACAAACAATTCATGAAGTTGTGATTATTTAGCTTTCAGTAGAATGTTGGGTTGAAATAAAGTTCTTTTCCCGGCATAAAAGTGATTTTTATTTTTTTTTTCCTTAGTCTGGAAGAGGAAAGCTTTCTTTTTCAGTATTTGTTTTGTGGCTATTTTCTCTTGCCCCTCACATCCCCTCTCCTTTCTCGTTCTTGCTTATATGCTGGGTTTTTTTGGCACACAATAGGTTTTGGCACCTAGATCCAGATGACAGCTTTATCTCAATTAACAAATCTCAAAATGTAATTTGGGACAAAGTTTAAAGCTATTTACAATTGGTTGAATCCTTTAAATAATTTCTCTTCAAAAATGTGGACAAAATTGTGGATGAAGTAATATTTTGGGGGTATTTAATCTATGATATATCTATTAAGTTTGAAAGTAAGTTAAAATAGTTTATAAAATGCATGTGAATCTTTTAACTAATATATTTAAGTATGTCTTTTTCTGTGGTACAGTTGAAGGTGATCAGATATTTATAGCTATTACCCACTGCCTTTTCACTAGCAATGTCCATTTATTCATGTGTTTAGTCTCAGATTTGAGGTACCCATTCAGTGTTGCTATAAATTGTAGATATAAACATTTAAAATTGACTGTTCTCTTGCAAGAATGAAAAGCTAACATTTTTTTCACCATCATGCTTATTACTTCACAGAGATGTGACAGTGCCCTCTCTTGGCTTCTCTTAACAGTTGTTTTTAAAAAGAAAAAAAAGACAAATAAATTTTAAGAGGTACAATAAAGAGTAAAAATCATCTGTTGACACTAGTGTATGATTTAATAGGCTGAACTGCAAGACAAACAGAAAAGAATGCAACAGTTTGTAATGTTAATGTCAACCCATTTATGTATTTATTTGGTGTGCCTTTGTTTTTGGATGTAACTTTCAAAATGTGCCTCATGTGTTTAATGTCTTCGTCCATGTCAAAAGTTTCTGTAAATGTCTTGCTTTTGTTGCAAGATTCCAGTTGTGCAGGGTTTCGTTTAACTATCTGGGGTAAATCCAAAGGCAGTCTTGCAGATAATAGGCTATTTTAAATATTGTCTGCAAAGATACTTTGTCAGTCTTGACTGTTATGTGTCCATTTGTTTGCAAAGCAGACTGCGCCCATGCGATCCAGCACGATTCCCTGGAAGCTGCCCAGTATAAACTAATCAGCGAGCCCCCCCTGGTGTCTGAAAGTGTCCTCGGATATTAAATTTATATCAATCACAGGAAGTCTTGGCAATCAAGCTAGTCACTTTTTCCCTTCACATCTGGACGTAAATTATTTTTTTGTTGCAAAGGTCACAGGAATCATGGGTAGGACATGGAACGAGGGCCATAGAAAACATGGGAAAGGAAGAATAAAACTGTATTTCCACCTTTTTAGAAATGGTTATTTTTAAAGTGACCTGGAAACATGCCAAACTATACAACAGCTTGGTGTTGTTTTTTTTTCCTTGAAGTTTACATTTGTTGCTGAATTAAATGCAGCTTAAAGATGCTGTGTTTTGGAAGGCTTTTTGCCATTTAGACCTCATCTTGGCATTTATAAAAGAGCTTTCTCCTAGTTGCTGAGAACAATAACTTTACTGCAGGATGATTTTAGAAAGAGTATGTGTCTCAGAGGGATATAGCTGCACCTTCTTTCTTTTGGCATTACTTAATTTCCCTTGTTTCCCTTCCGTTTCCCCCTTTCAACTCTAATGCTGTTTAGCCATGTGCTTTGAGTTCTTCCATAGCTAATGCTGGCATTATATAATTTTATTTTTTCCTTCCAGTAAGTGTGCATCTTTTCATGCAATTTCCAATCTTAAATCCGTTGCCCTGAGAAATTAAGGAAATGCTTCACTTTGTGCTTACCCCCACCTCCCCATCAAGCCTCTCAAACGCTTAAGGAGGGGTTATAAAAACAAACAGAACCTTTCCATTCAGCTCCCTGCCTTTCCTTGCTTCGGACAAGGGGACTAGTGTGCTGAAAGCTGGAAAGGGCTGAAGCTTGTAGCTTTTGGGGGCTGTGGTAGTTTTGTGTTGGTTTTTTGTTGTTTTTTTTTTTAACGTTTCATGCATATGGGAAATAAAGATGGTATTAGTTTACATTTGTATGTATGGTAAAGAAAATGTCAGAAACAGAAGCTTGAGGTGCATTTAGCATAAATGAATTTATAAAACCCTAATTGCTCTTGCTCAAAAAAACTACAATTGTGTTCCTACATGCTTTTTTTTTTTTTAATATAGATGGATTCTGTTAGCTTGCTGATTATTTATTCAGTCATGTAGCTTATGCTCTCTTTAGACACAAAGTTGAATAAAAATACATCAGAAAAAGCAGGAATTCTCATGCTGAGAATCCAAGATTAAGTCCAGGAATTTTATTCTGTTTTAACAATTACCTTCTGTGTCCCCTTTCAGACTTAAGGGGATCTCATTCTTGTTTCTGCTGTTTATAACTCCCAGTTCCAAGATCTCTCCTATCCTTATGCCAAACAAAATTGAATGCGTGTTGCTTAAATGCTGCTTTATGCCAACTCCCTCATGGACAGAGGGATGACTATTAAGCATCTTGATTTTTTTGTTTGTTTGTTTTGTTTTGTTGGGTTTTTTTCTTTCTTAGATTCACATGAGGTTTTTACATAGCAATTGCCTTTTCCACATTGAATTATAAAATCATTACATATTTTCAACAGCTTAATCATTTTGACTTTATGGGGATGCTTTATGTTGAATGCAGTCATCTTTTTTCTTCTGAAACAAGTATGATGTACTTTTAACAGTTAAGAAAACTTTCAGGTTTAAACACATAGGTGCAAGCAATGTATGGAGAGAGCAGAGGCCACTAGCCCTTCCTTTTACTGATGTTTTCATTACTGTTGTGGGCTATTATGCTTCATAACTAGAGAGCTATTTTTCAAATATAAGGAAAATAATTGTGTTATCAGATATGTCTGGAAGCTCTTAGGGGCACAAAGGAGGTTGCTGGGCTTACAGTTGGACATGACCACTTTGAGATTAGGTAAAAAAAAATATTTTTAAATTGACTATTTTAATACAACCAATATGGAAAAATCACTCACTTTTTCCAAGTTGTTTTTCTGTGCACTGTCATTGAGACAGCCTGAGCTCCTTATAGTATTTGCGTTTCTTTAATCATAATACAGAGTTCTCTGCAGCTTTACTTGTTTTGCTGTTTTCCCTTAATTACATAAATTCAAGCCACAAAACAGACTTTGTAGTGAATCTCATCTCCCTTACTTCAGTCTTCTGTGTTCTTTTTTTATTTACTCACACCTATTTGGTACTGATACTCCTGAGTTTCTCTTGTAGCACTTACCATCAAAATAAATCTGCTTCTGACTGAGTTATAAAGCAAGTAACAAAACACCATCCAAACCTGTAAGCAAACCATATCTATCTGGGGAGGCTATCAGCTTTGACTCTATTGCTTCTGTTTGGATTTTAATTTGACGAAAAGCCGTTTTTACTGGACTGAATCCAGCTGTAATGTAATCCCTATTTTCTCATCTATATTCTTGAAGACTAATAGAATAGTGAAACCTTCTTAGAGATAAATGTGTTCTATAGCGTCCTTAGGGTAACTTCTGCACTAAAGATGTTCCCTTTCCCACCCTGTAGTGGAATCTCGTTAAGTGAGATATGCACTAGTGTCATTATTAAGTTTTCATGTGTTTCTCAGTTTTGATGCTAATCTTCATGTGTGTTAATTTTTTTCCTTTGCAGCACCAATGTGGTTATGAATTATTCAGAAATTGAATCTAAGGTTCGAGAAGCAACCAATGATGATCCGTGGGGACCTTCAGGGCAACTCATGGGAGAGATTGCCAAGTAAGTGATAATTTGGCTCAGTGATGAAGAAAGGAAAGGTGCATTTTATACAGGAATGTGAAGCTTGCTGCTAAATCAACTCTTTGGTATGCTGACTGATGACGCTGAGAAGTTGCTGTAAATCAAGTCTTATTTTTTTGATGCATAATCTTATAATATATTGAAAACTGTCAAACACAAAATGAAATTATTTTTTAAATTCTTTTTTTATTTATGTAACCTCATCAGTCTTTTAATATATCTGACTTTTTTGCAGTGTTTCTTTTCAAACTGCTTCCTTGTGACTTTTCCAAATAGAGCAAAACATGTCAAAGTTTTCCTTGAGCTATGTTTTCTGTTAAAATTAGTTGCACGTTTAATTAGTTGTATGGTTATTACAGTATTTGTTACACATTTTCTTTATAAATTAGCGAAGGTTCTTTTACTGCCTCAGATTTTTAGAATTACTGTTTTTCTTTTGTAGTATTGGTATGTAAATTACTTCTATATGGGTAAGAAGTAAGGATAGTTTTTCCCTTGTAATGGCATCTAATGTGAACGGGCTTAGATCAAGCCTGCCATCTACTGTCAGCTCTGAGTCTCAACAAGCTGCTGTGGGAAACCACAGAATTAAATTTCTTGACTCCTTTTGTTTAATTCTTTAGGGCTACGTTTATGTATGAACAGTTTCCAGAACTTATGAACATGCTTTGGACACGAATGCTGAAAGACAATAAAAAGAACTGGAGGAGAGTTTATAAGGTGTGTATGTATCTGAACTGGAAGTGTTCAAGACTTGGTCTACAAAGGACTTTATGCTTGTTGCCACTACAGTTTTCTGCTATAGTGTCTTATTTAGGTGCTGTTATATCACTTACTGGACTAGCAACTTAAAATTTCTTTCTTAAATCTATGGTTTATAATTCTGTTGCTGAAGTTAAGTCTGTCTTTCAAATGCTGTATATGGAAAAACCTATCTGGTTTTAGAAGTGTATCTAAGATGCTACTTAACAAACGTAGCAGAACAGTTATGTTTTGCTGATATTCAAGTGTTGGAGTAGTATTCATATTTTGAATCTACCCAAAGGAGTTGTTATGGTGCTCCATGAGAAGTAGATAAGTTATTTTCCTGTCAGGAAAATGTTTTTGAAGGAACCAAGTAATACCTGAAATAAATGGAAACTGATCTTAGTTTTCTACCAATTCATAATTCTCTAAAAATTGCACTTTAGCTTTGACTGGATGAAATTTTCTTGCAGATCTTGTCATATGAGGCTTTTATGTCCTACTTGCATTTTGGAAAAAGAGCTGAATAATTTGCATTTTTCTTGTCTTTGATTAATTAGCATGTTACAGAAACTTTTTGCTTAAGATTATATCGTACTGCATTTAAAGTGATGTTCAGTGTTCACTGAACTATGCAAATATAACCTAATTTTTTAGAACTGATGTATTAGACTATCTTATATTTTGTCTTTCTTGATGCCAGGATTGTAACAAGACAGAATTAGTTCTAAGGCATGGTTTGTGCTTTTCACAGGTGCTTGATGTTTTGTATTCATAGTAATTGTTTTCCCTGAAGTACTATATAAATTAATATTTAATGCTATCACACATAACTACTTAATGTTATATAGACTGGTTGGAATTGCTTATCAGGTTTGGGTAGGTTGAAATACACATAGCTTTAGCTGATAAAGGTGCTACTTTGGATAAAGTGCATTAATTTTTTTCTAGCTAAAAAGACTCAACATAAAAAAATTATGATTAAATACTGTTTTAATGCATTTTTTTGCCCCTTGCTTAAAATTGTCCTGAAATGCAGTTTTGTACATCCACTGCATCCTGCAGAAGGCTACTTCTATTTCTGCAGTAGTTCTTTTTCAGTGAAAACCGTTGGAAAATTGTGAACAAAAGAGGCAAAAAGAAACTGCTTCACTTAGCAGGCTTAACTTTTTAATCTTAAATGGCTAGTGCTGTCTTTTAAAATAAGCAGTAACTGATGAACATAACTACTTGTGATTTAGTAAAGACAAATTAGAATTTGACAGATGCAGTTTTGATATTCTAGAGAGCCAAAGGTGCATGTGGGGAAAATGCTGAGGTTTTTTTCAATGTGAACCCATATAGTAAGTGTTTATTTTAAGAAGGAAAGTCTTATTACTTACTAATTTGGAGAGGGAGGTAGGTTTTGTTTTTGAAAGAAAAAAATAAGAGCTTTTGTTCATGCAATCATAAAGTGCTTTGTGTTTTTATAGTCTTTGCTGCTCCTAGCTTACCTCATAAGGAATGGATCAGAGCGTGTTGTTACAAGTGCCAGAGAACACATTTATGATTTGCGATCCCTGGAAAATTACCACTTTGTAGGTGAGCAATAGAAAAATCTTATAAGCAAATTAAAACAGTAGTTGGAGTTGTCAGTCACCTGAACCAGCTTAGAAGCTTCCCCACTCTAATTAGAATGTGACTGTTGCCAGTTGTGTGAAGAGTGCAGAATCCAAGACGTGGGACCCTAGAGTATTAATTAGTGAAGACAAGAACTTGCAGAAAAGACTGGCTAATAACAACAGAACCAACACAACATGAGTGTTCGGGTTTATATTAAAATATGCACCAGAGACTGGTCCCCTGTGGTGTCCGTAAAGGAATAGCTTTAATCATATGGGAAGAAAAGGTTAGAGCTCCAAAACACACACATCTGTTTGAAGCTGGGATTTTTTCCTCCTACCAAATAATATTTACAGTGCAAAGGCAGCAAGGCCAGTGTGTGTTTTGAATGTGAAAAAGGCTGGCAAAGGAGCACGTTTAGCTTGTAGTACATCCCAAATGAAAGGAATTTCTCAGAAATTCAGTTTTGCAGTAAGACTGAGTTCTTGCAATTAAACTTGCAAAACCTGTACTTAAAAAGCCTGAGGAAAAGGGGTTATATTTGGAAGGGTTACAATTGTTCAAGAGGATAATACAATTTCTCAGTCTTTGTTAATCCTTTCAGTGTTTCAGCAGCAGTGAGGTGTTTCTAAATATGCCATTCAGTGAAAACTATAATTTATCTAAGAATTAAAATTTGTGTTGAAGCAAAATATTTGGTCCCTTTTAAACAAAAGCAGTGGACTTCAATAGCCAGCAGATCTTTCTCTGACTGCTAAGTTCATAATCAGAATTTCCTTACTAGTTTGATGTCCAATATTGCTGCCTCTGATTTATTTTTCCTTTTCCCCCCTCTTCCACCCATTGTGTCTATCCTGCATTACCTGTACAGATGAAAATGGCAAAGACCAAGGTATAAATATACGCCAGAAGGTAAAAGAAATGGTTGAATTTGCTCAAGATGATGATCGACTTCGGGAAGAGAGGAAGAAAGCAAAGAAGAACAAAGACAAATACATTGGGGTTTCCTCGGACAGTGTTGGAGGGTTTAGATACAGTGAGTACTAGGCTTTCTTGGCCAAGGATTAACAGTCTTGACTTCTAACTTGGCAGAAATAACAGAGATAACTTTAGGAATTTCTAAGATGCTCCTTTAGATGCTCTTTCTTTCTATTTGTTTAACTGTATTTCTATGATAAAAGATCTTGCATGTTTTCCCCCACATACAAATTTAAATTAATTACTTAAAAAATCTTTAGTCTTTTTTAGATAATAACTAACTAGGAGCTTATGCAAATTATATTACTGCTTTGATTTAGCCAAAACTAAGCTGTGTTGTTTTTCTGTGGATAGTGTTGTTGTGAAACAAATGCTGCTGCAGCAGAAGCAGACAGACAAATGCCTTTGTAAGTCAGAGGTTTAGTCTTCAATTTAAAAAAAAAAAAAAAAAAGGTTAAAAAAAAAAGTGGGGATACTTTCCACCACAGCCCAAGAATTGCTTCACCTACTCCTGTCAACCTCCTTTAGAACCATCAATTGATTTGGACTAGGGCTTTCAGGGCAGTAATACCTTTTGGGTGAAACAATGTAGCTATTATATGCCATTAGATTTTTTTGGGTTCCCAAGTAATACTATTTGGACACTACATATCTGTGGATTATCTTTGTGGATTCTGAAGTCTGTCAGGTTTGACTTTACAAAAGTGCCTGTGAGAGATGGAGATTATATTTCAGAGTTTACCAATACAGTTGTTGCTTTCTGTTTGTGTGTGTTTAAAATACTGTTTGGTTAGTACTATAGGTTCCGTGTGCTTTTTGAAGGAGGACTCCCAGAAGCAATACCAAATTTATTTTGTGTAAACAAATGCACTTTATCTTTGTGTGGACGTACTAAGCTTGCAGCTGGCAGTTGGTTGCACACCACAGCAGACCTGTCTGCAGGCTGGAAATGTGGTGTAACAGTGCTCATCCCTAAGCCCCAGGGAATTGCAGCTGCCAGTGAAAAGCTCATAAGTAACACCAGGAAGTTATTTATAAACTTTTTGGTTTTTAAAAAATTACTTTTTAAATATACATATTAAATATTTTATAAAAAACGTATGTGAAGGGTCACTTGGTCATCTGCTTCCTCATAAAAAACCAGAAGACCTGCCATCAGATTAAAAAAAAATAATCAAAACTCCAAATATTAAAGAATACAGTGACTGCAAATCTCAGCTGTCATTGCACAAGGTGCCAGTCCTGTATCCAGCCTGGGTCTGGTATTTGCAACAGGACCTTCATTACTAAGGTCCTTTGCTTAGACATACACACAAAACAAAAAACACAAAGGAAAAAAAAGCATCAGAATGCTGTGGACAGGTAGGTCATTACCCTTCTGAAAATAAATTCACCCACTTTGCTGAGGCAACGGATGTTGTTCATGTGAGCATTGTGTTTTGTCAGACTATTTGCATCTTCACCATAGTGTTTGGTAGATCCTGGTGTTGGAGAATATAATATCATCAGCTTGTTTTTGCTTTGAGAGAACACAGTTCTGTCTGGCAGCCCGGGCTAAGGGCCCATAGCCAGTGCTGGGTTCTGCTTAAAAAGTCCAAGTGTGCAGCTTCATCTTTGCTCCCCAGTCCCTGCCATAATGTGTAACAGGGATCTGAGCTTGAACTGACTTTTATGTCTGATGTATTCCTGCATGTTGTCCATGATCCAGCTGTCAGTCTTGAGATATTTATCTGTTTGTTCTTTGGCCTGAGTAAATCCGTGGCTGCCTTTATTGAGGGATGAGTCCCCAAGTCACAAGCACAAGGCTCTGGTTTGCTAGGGTCAGTGACTTCTCTGAAAGAAGGGTTTGGATATAACATCTAAGTTGTAACAGTACAGGACTTAAACTTCGCCTGCCCCTCTCTGGTGCTATGTATGCATTTTTACTTCACTGTGAGCCTTAAATTTAGGTTTATTCTCTTCTGTTTCTGAGAGGCTACTTACTTATGTTCTCCTTTTCCTCATTTGTGGAGTAGATGAAAATCTCTGTCTCCATGGCAGAATATGTCTTGTTTTATTATATTCTTTTAGGCTTTTGCTACCTGCTTGGAATTCTGGTGATTCTCTTTTTAGGAAATATTTATGAGTCACTGCATTGCTACTTACAGTACATGTCCCTCTGTTCTTTCACTGAGCTTATCTTTTGACTTGTTCTCTACTGAGTCATGATCTATCCTATGTGCTGGGTAGAAGTCTTTCTTCATATGCTCTTCAGTTATCATTCAGGTTTTTTATTTTAAAGAACAGTCTCTTTTGTCTTCAATTACTTTTTATAGTAAAGGACTTTTAATTATCCCTTCATTTGAGTAATGTAAAAAAAAAATAAATTCTAGCAGCACAAAACAAACTTTTTCCCAAATCAGTCTTCAAATTTAAGAGATTCTAGTTATTTAAATATAAAATGCTTGTATTGGGTTTTTTAGAATTTATTTTTAAATTCCTATCACACAATGAAACCTTCTAATGGAATCTACATTAAAATGCTGGAGAGCCTGACAAAAATTGAAATAAAGCCATTTTATTCTCCTGCAAAATTTAACAGTGGTATATTTCTTAGCAGCTTCTCCTTTTCCAATGATAAAGATCTCACTGAGTATTTTGCTGATTGTAACAGGTTTTCTACTTTGAAAAAGTTTGTCTACACTTTGAGTCTAAATAAGTATTGTAGCCTTGTGCTTACCCCTTCAGTAAGAAAATATATCTGGTGGTATATGGCATTAACAGGCAGATGTAACTCAAATCTTGTACCTTGTAGGATCCATAATTTTCTTTTTCTTAAAAATGGCTCAATTAAATCTTGAATTTTACTTGAACTACAATATAATGTGTATATAACTTGAAGTAATGAATTTTCATCATCCTTCCCCTCTGCTACTCAGTTTTACTTGGCTTAATTAAAAAAAATTAACTAGTGTTTCACATTTTTCATTAGTAAAAAAAATTCCTTGTTACAGATGGCCCAAACTTTAAGATGTTTGTCTAAAATTGTTGTCTAGAAAGTGAGCTATATTGGGTTGTTTTGTATACCTGGGTTTGAAATAAGATCAATGTACAAGTTAGCAAAGTGAGCTATGCCTCTGTTAGTTAAGCCTTTGTTAAAATGAGGTTTTTTCTTTTAAATTAAACTCAGGTTGATTAGGTGTGTGTAATTAAACCTGGACTTAAGATTTTTAAACATTCTTCATGAGATTGTACAGAAAACATCCTTATTTCAGGTAAAACTGTCAGCTGTTTGTAAGCCAAGATACCAGTATGGAGGTCTTGAATACTTGATTAGAAGAAAAATGCTTTTGATTTCCTGATAGTAGTATTTAGTAAAGACATTTAGGGTACTCAGAGGCTGCTGAAGAGGGGAATTGCTTTACTGCCTGTTCTTTTCTCCATCTCTTTAAAGATTTTTTCAATCATGTAGGAGAGAGAACGGAAAGTTATCATACATTACACACTTGGCTCTTTCAATATTTTGGTACTTCACTTTTATATGTTCATGAATGTCAGTGTATAAAACCCCACTGATTTACCTTTGAGCACAGAGCTTGGCCAAGAATGGAATATCATGCATTAAGTAGCTGTTATGGGACTGGCACATCCCGTTTCTGATAAGCTGTGTATTCAGCCAGGGTTGATTGTGCTTCTTGCGCTTCTCAAGCAGAGTCCTGCAGTATCCTGATATGCTGTGCAGTGCCTTCAGATTGTGTCATTGTTATAAACAAAAGTCTTTGAATCTTCATTCGTGCCACTTAATGATTGGCATGACATGCTGTGCCTTCCTGGAATAGTGTTGGTTCAGCACTCTGGGAGCTGTCAGTTTGCTTTGAAACTTCTAAGGTTTACATATGTAGGGCAGGGGGGCTTGGGAGTGATTCCAAAAAGACCACAAGCATGTTGGGTTTTTTTCTGTTATCTTTAATGTGTCTTATCTTAATGCCTTACACAGGTGAAAGATACGATCCTGAGCCCAAGTCAAAATGGGATGAAGAATGGGATAAAAAAACAGCTTTTCCATTCAGCGATAAGTTAGGTGAGCTGAGTGACAAAATTGGAAGCACCATTGATGATACCATCAGCAAGTTCCGAAGGAAAGATAGAGAGGACTCTCCAGAAAGGTGCAGGTACTGGAGTAATTTTATCATGAGTTCATATTGTGAAATTGTTATTATGAAGCTCTTGGACATTGCTGGTTATTAGTTCCAATACTCGGCCATTCTTTTTGTCTGTATGGAAGCATGTTTGTGTTCATTCCTGGACTTCTTAAGCAGCTCCTGCTCATTTTGTGAAATAATGTACCTCTATCAATAGTTAACTGCTGCCTTTATTACTAGCTTGGATAGCTGCTAGCAAAGCAGAGAATTTGGCTGAAATTTCTTAAGCTTTTCCTTGTCTCAACAATTCAGTGGCCTTCCATGCACCAGGATATACTGGAGGCTGCCATTTAATGCTACAGTTACTCTGAATGCTGAAGTGCCAAAGATGTAAAATTCCTTAGACCTTCTTTGACATGGTGCTTCTTCCCTGAGCTGATCTCAGGAAGAACAGACTGCAGGTGACTTATTACAGTATTTAAAAAAGAAAATATTGACTTTTTCCATTTCACTTGAACCTTTTCAAGAAACGTACTGTATTTTACATTTGGCCATTAATTTTTTTCCAGTAAGGAAGAAAATCTACTCTCCTTTGCCTACAGAAAGAACTTTAAATGCATTACACTTCAACAGGTGGATTGAATTTCATTATCTAGAGATCAAATTCATACTTAACAGAATGTGAAATTGCTGCAGAGAAAGTGCTTGAGTATATTGAAATAATTCCCATTTGGGAAACAACTTAAAATTCGAATTTGCACTGAGATTTGATAATTGTTTTTTATAGGAATATATTTGGATACATTCACACATAGTCTTACATATGTGTGAATAAAGGCCAAACATGCACTTGCAAACTTGTGTCTGTATTATGAAATTCAAGCAATTTTGCATGGGAAAAAAATAAAATTATAATGGTAACATTTCTGAGAAAAAGGCAGTATAGTCCTCTTGGCCAAGGCATTAATAAATCATAAAACTGATATTCTTTGCACACATCAGGGTTCCCTCTTAGAACTTCCTATCAATAAACTACAAAGAGATGGGATCAGAAGAAAAGGAAACAATTTCAGATTGAACAATGGTATATTGCTGTGTGCATTTCTGTACTTACCTTTCAAAAGCAGCTTGCCACACATCATCTCTAAAGCTCTCTGTCCACATTTCATGTGGAGGATGTACAGTAAACAATTTTTTATCTTATTTCCTTCACTTTATTTCTGAATGGTTCCTGGTCTCGTGCTGATAGAAAACATCTTGCATGTTCCAGTGTTTTAGACAGACTTCTCTGCAGTCTAATCTTTATAAAAAGCAGCTTATTTTGAGGACTTATCCACTGTACATCTCTACCCCAAGGTACACCCCTCCTTTTCTCTGGCTAAGACTGCATTTTTCATTTTCAGTTTGGTCTGGTAACCCCTGGCCCTCCTTTTTAATATATATATTTTTTTTTTCCATTTTGGGGGGTGTGGTATATGTCTTGACAATTTTAAAAAATAAACTCAGGACTTGAAAAAAGAGGAGGATTTTTTGGGACATACATGAACAAAACCAATTTGGTAGCTGCTGGTTGTCCTGCTGTAAGAAGGAAGCCAGGTTGCAGCAGCATGGCTTCTCTAACATTGCTTCAGCTGCTAGCCTGAAGTTTCCTTTTGGAATGTATTTTATCAGTGTTGAAATGAAGGGATTTCTTTCCACAGGAGGCATCAAAGGGTCTGAGAAGACTGAACTCGAGGTCTTAGAATGTCTGTCTGTTTATACTTAGAGATACTGTAAATACAAACCTTGTTATTCATGTTATATGAACAGAATACTGTATTTTGCATGAAGTTAAATATTGAAACAGACTAGAAACATGGACTTTCAATTTTCATGTGACTTAAGCTCTTGTAAATGCTTGGTGAAATCCATGCATTTCTGTGTTTTCACACTTCAGCGAATTTTTATTCTAAAAACAAAGAAGCCTCCAAAAATGTTCTAGCTTATTTGTAGCCTGCTGCTATATAATGACATTGAGTTAACTTGCCATTTCCCTTGGAAAAGTGGTTAAATGGTGATACTTGCTCAGCTGGCAAATCTGCTGTTGTGTGTTCTATTGTTTCTATCTTAATGGCTTTATAAATCATTATTACTTTCATACTGTAAAGTCAATAAAGGTCCTAAAGCACAAAGAATACATGAGTTACACATCTTCACAGTGGTTAATGGAACTTGATTGACGCAAAACTTTACCTCCAATATAAACACCAGAACTTGGCCAAGCTTCTGGATTTCAGATACTTTTAAAATTTGTAGTTTTCTTAGAAGGAAAAAAAAAATGCTTTAAGTAACTAAGAACCTGTGATGTGGTTGGCTTGGGTTTACAGTAGATTTCAGTGCAGCTGCAGCTCACTCAGCTAGCTCTGGAGGAGCCTAGTCTTCTTTTTTTGTTGTTGTTGTTTAGAAGAAAAATGCTAGTACTGCTGGGGGGGGATTAGATTCTTTTTCCAGTAATACATCCCTCGAAAGTAGAGCAAACCGGAAACCATACCCCACAGGGTGGAAAACCTTCAGTTTTCTTTCATAATCCTTCTTAGGTCTTAGGCAAATAAAGCAGTTGCTGCCTTGAGTCTAAGCTTGTGTGCTGAAGTTTTATTTCATAAATTACCTGCAGATGTACAGAGGTTCTTTTGAAAAATTAAATCTTTTTCATAGGAGTTCTTAAACTTCATCAATCCTTGTTTCTTTAGTATTCAGAAAGATTGATGCAGGTAATAATGGAAAAGAAACAAAACTTTTAGTATTCCTATAAAAGGATGCAACAATCATGTTTAAAGGCAGCTTCCATGTAAAGGTGTCCTGGTTTGAGCCAGGATGAAGCCACTTTTGTAGCAGGGTATCATTCAGTCAGTCTCAAACTATCAGTAAACTATTTTAATGTCTCAAGGCTGTTCAAAAAACCCCATGAAAACCTCAAGGCAAAGAAAAAGAATGTGTATCCATATTTCAGTTTCTGGAAGTTGCAACCATGTATTTCTTTTCCAGAAGTTTGTTGGGGTTTTTTTAATTATTTGGTGCAATACTAGTTATAATTTTTATTATTAAGTTCATTCTTCAATTCTCCAATGTATCACTGCAGTTTTACTCTTCTGAACACAGTAAACACACAGGGAACATTAATGCGTGGTGTTTCTTCTTCTTTTTTTGTTAATTGACCATTAAAGAAACATAAAAAACCAGACCTCCTGAGACAGTCTGGAAGCAGAACAAGTTGTCATAGAAAATTGAGTATTGTAATATTTGTCCTGCTTTCTGGCATAGATATTTTATCTCTTTTCTCAAAAGCTTTTAGACAGTTGTTTCGCTTTAGAGCATCAAAGATTCACTTTGTTTAACTCTTCCATTACTGAGATGAATCTCTACCAGTTCAGTAGCAATAGCTCCATTGATCAGACTTTGACGGTTGTCAATGACTTCCTCAACACAGAGAATACTTGTATGGACTGGACAAACTCTGTAATGTTGACAAGAAATGCATGTCAGCAGGTTTTTAGAGGCTTTTAGTTATGGTTGTCCTGGTCTTAGATTCTTTTGACCTGGCCCTAAATGGCAATTTCATTCCTCACTCCTCCAAGGGTTTTCAGGTGGATGTGCTGTATGTACCGTGATAATAATGTGCACACGTGTGGATCAGCCTTCTCTAGGGGCCTATGTTAAAATCCTGATGTCACAAAGGAAGATGTGGTTAGTGGGCCCCTCTGATGGATTTGTGCATGTAGGTAGACTGGCTGCAGAGACCCAAAACAGTTCTCTGCTGTTCCAAGTCAGGGTTGAAGTGCTGTAGAAGGACAAGGTTAGATGGTGCCATTTGAGCTCACGTATCACTGTGAGGCTCAAGCAAATGCCGGGAGTCACTGGGTTGGCTAGCAGCTAGGATATTTTTATTTTAAAAACAATAAAAATTGAAAAAAAAGAGTGAGCATTGATATTCACTGATGTTAATGAATTGAGCCATCCCCAGTGGTGAGTAGGTCATATGCATAGAGGAAATGACACATGCAGTGTATTCCAAAAAGCCCACTATTGTTAACAGAGAACAAAGGCTGCCCTCCAGAGTATATTCCAGTTCCTGTCATATTCCTACTGACAAAGGGACAGCCTTTCTTAAATTTTGCATTTTTAGTCTTCTGATGCATTATTAAAATAAAAAAAGCTTCCACTTTCAACCATGTTATTAAGGGAATTATTTCAAAATACACTTAATATATTGAAGCTTTCTCTGCAGCAATTTTCACTGTTAGGTACAAATCTAATCTTGATGATAACAGGCAACCTGACTGTTGGTGGGTGAGCAATTGGTTTGTTTGTGAAAGACTTAAAATACAGAAGTAGGAAATGTAACAGATTTAACAAATATTATGTAGTGACAAAAGTTTTTTGCCTAAAATGGTGACACTTTTGTTTATTTTAAGAATAAATGTGTGTTCTCTGATAGAAAATGAATAGTATCATTGCTTTGCATAGTTCTGTAAACATGCTTTTTTCACAAACATTTTAAAGAATATAAAAGCCTGTCTCTCTGGAAGGGGAAATGTGTTGAAATAAGAATGGAATTATTGAAATCTGAAAGATAGTACCTGTGTTTGGTTCACTGCTTTCTGTCTCTTGGTCTAAGTTCTGAGCAGACCTGGCAGCTTAACGTTTTGTTGCTGAATTGTTACATAAGGTGTGGGGGAGTTCCTGTCAAAAGGTAATCAAATGTACTGGATTAAAACACTAATTTCCTATTATCCTCTGCCATGGACTTGCAGTTAAATGTTTAACAAAATAACTTTGCTTTTCTTCATTGCTTTTGTACAGTAGGTGCAATGCTGTGTTATGTAGATGCATTATGTAGGGGTAAAACATTTCCTTTCTCAAATGTGGAAAGAAGCAGTAAAACTCTTGTGACTTAAGCCAAATGTCCACTGAAGTAACTGAGAAGTCCATCATAAATGGTATCCTGTTTGCTTTTGTTTTGCATCTAGTGACAGTGATGAGGAAAAATCAAGAAGAGGTAAATCTCCCAAAGCTGAATTTAAAGATGAAGAGGAGACTGTGACAACGAAACACATTCATATCACACAAGCTACAGAATATACCACAACCAGACACAAACGCACAGCAAATCCTTCAAAAACTATTGACTTGGGAGCAGCAGCACATTATACAGGGGATAAAACAAGCCCAGAACAGAATGCTGCAACTCATGCTGCACAGCCAACTGCAAAGGTGAGGCAGCAGAGCACAGTGCAACATTACTTTGGAAACAGGTTTTTTTCTAACTTCTGAGACAAGTTCTGGTTTCAGGTGGATTTTTTTTTG
Organism: Chaetura pelagica; assembly: GCF_000747805.2. NCBI lineage: Eukaryota > Metazoa > Chordata > Aves > Apodiformes > Apodidae > Chaetura > Chaetura pelagica. The sequence continues at coordinate 7,928,647 of NW_009953964.1, forward strand.
TGGTGCAGCCATTACAGGAACTATTTTATAAAAAATATTTGGGGTATTCAAAGGTGATGTAACATTTTAATTACAGAACGCCTTTTTGTGATTGCTTTAAGGTGCAGATTTTTTTAAATGGAGTCATCACCATGTTTTACTCTCTTCAGGAAAGCAAAGATAAAATCTTGGCCTAAGTGTGAAGGATTCTCTGAACCCACATACTTATTGACTAGTTATCAAGTTCTTCAGTTACTGGGAGAAAAACAAACAACTGAGCCACTAGCTGGTCATTATTTGATTTGAAATTTAGCCAGGTGCCAGTGATCATTTGCTTCAAAGACAAATCTACTGTCTCCAATACAAAGTACTCAAAAGGCCCAGAAAATGTTGTTGTCTTTTAACATGAATGATGACATCACAAGATAAGATCTGTTGTGTGATTTATTCTTCAGGCTTCTGTACCCTCTGGCAGCAAGTCATCTAATGACCTGGTTGATCTGTTGTTTGATGGAGCCAGCCAACCAGCCTCAACAGGTACCTTGTGGTTTTATTAATGTATATTTTGAACCATTCCTGAGGAGAAGGTTTGTTGTTTTATAGGTAGTGTAGTAGACAAATTGAGAAATGAATACTCAAAAAACTTAGAGCTGTCTAGAAGCTTTTGTAGCAAGGTGCTGTATGTGCTATTGCATGAGACTAATAACTGTTAGCAGCTTAAAGATTAACTACCAGATCAGTCTGTCAGAAACCGTGTTTGTAATACAGTTATTTATAATTAACTCTAAAAGCAAGTGCAATCCATTTCCATTCAAGCATTTCTTGTAGTGCAACTCAAAAGTTAGGCAGCTGGAAATGGATCATCTTCATATAAGCTTTCATCTAATGCATATGGCAAACTAGTTTCTTTATCTTATTTTGTCTTAGCACTTGCTTGATTCAACCCTTATACCAAAAAGAAACAGCTACCTTAAAATTAAATTATTCATTGTAAAACACAGCCCTTCACTCTCTAAATATGCAGCTGAATCGTGAATTCATGAACCTCCATGTGGACTGAATTTATGCTCTCAAAATGCAGCTTCTCTCTAGCAGTGGGTTAAATTTCAAAGCGTTGCATGCAGGATTGATAGTTCAGGATTTTGGTGGTTTGCTTTCCAAAACCTGAAACTGTAATGACTTGTTATTGTACTTACAGGTTCATAATACTGACACTTTTGATTGTGGGTAGCATGGAATAAAAAAAGGAGTTCTGTGCACTGGTGGTCTAGTGGCACAGTTGGGAGAAAGTTAACTGTGGGTAGAGTATCTTTTTTTCAAGATCACTTTGAATAGCAAATAAAACATGAGCATGAGCCCTTTTATAGATAGAAACTTTTCAAGTCAATTCTCTCCATTACAAATAAGCAAATACATTCTCTTATTATATATGGGATCACATTCACTTTGTTTGTAGAAATGTGTGTGTGTATCTTGGGGATGACAGATACTCAGCTCCAGTCTTTGTTTTAAAGATAATGTAAAAATCACAGGAGATGGTACCAAACAAGGGCAGTTCAGAGGGGTTGGAGGCCAAATGTGTGGCAAGGTGGCTGCATTCATGCATAGGTGAAGTCCACTCTTACTCGCTTGTACCTGGAGTTATGCCAGTTATGTATTGTAGCAGGAACCCCTCTGACATGTCACACTAGGGTTTTTATTATAATGTATGAGCAAAGCCAGTATCATGGGCACTCTGTGTGTTGCAGCTTCTTTCATTGCTAGGCTACCAAAATGCTACATCTGTTAAGTATTTAATAAAATATAAACTAGATCTAAACTCTGTTGGAGGAGAGAGGAATTGTCATGGCTATTTAGGATAAGAGATCTATCTTGGTATTTTCTTTATTTCTGGTTTAACTTTGTTCATTTGTGGTTTTGGGAAAGTAGATAGATTTTTGTCTGTTCTGAAATGTGTAAATTCTGAATGGTTAAGAAATAAAATTAAATTTCATACATCTGTTTCTTAATGCACAAATGCCCCCAAATTTAAGGAACAACTTATTACGCATTATTTTCTATTTTATTAATAGAAATAGAGATAGTGTTGGTTGTACACTGGAGTTGAACACAGTTCCACGGAATTTCAAGATCCTGGATCAGAACAACTACCCCAAATCAATACTGAAACTTTTATCCAATTCTTATGGGAAAAGAGATTAGAGCCTGTTTTGGTTTTATTTATATACGTTAGTGTATGTTACTATATTTACATTTTAAAGTAAAATCACATTGAGAATAGTTGTTTCCACTTCAGATAGAGCCTTCCTGTGTTTTCAAACAGAACTGTGTCAGTTTTCATATTGCAGTGTATTGGGTTCTTTGCTGTGTTAAGCCTTTGTTCTTTCTACCTTTTTTCTTCTTTTTCCAAAGCAGCATTTAGAAATGGTATTGAGAAAGGAGGGATATTACCAGCTGGTCCTGCTAAATAACCCCTTTGCTGACCTGGGAAGGCAGATGGAAAAGGTTCATTTGTAGTGACAGATCTCACATGGGAATCTTTGAGGATGGCTCATGTTGAGAAGATTAGCACTGTCCTTCACGTGCAGGTCACTTGTTATGACCACTGTTCCTTGCAGCACAGGGTGTGGGAACATTCCCAGTGTCAGACAAGACACAGGGAAAAGGTCAGATGCAGTCTTTGATCTGTCCTGTGAAGGAACTGGCAGGGAAGTCATGTGAATTCAGGGAACTCAGAATTTGCTTCCCTGTGTATTTTCAGGTGCAAAGACGTGGAAGGACGTTGGTGAGGCGCAGGGGGTTACACATTGCTAAAGCAACACAGTTTGTGTATGAGGGGCATAGTTGGTTGTCATAAAGGATCCATCTGTTTGAGAAGATGTAGAATCTGTGGTTAGACCTGCTGGAAGTAATTTTTTGGTGTTACTGGAGATGAAGTTCTTTAATCTTGCTGCTGGTTCCTTTCTTTAAAGAGGTTCTGTATTCAGGTTAAGCTCTGCCACCTCTCTGGAACTCAGTTTCATTTGAAAACAGGCAATAGAGGTGGAGGAGATCTTGACTGAAAATGTTAAGGGGTTATTTTGGGTTTGAACCTACTTCTCTTCTTAAAACTAAATTAATCCCTGGAGACTCTGTCTAACAGCCCAGGGATAACAGGCGTAGCATGAGAACATTGATTTTTTTTTTTTTTTTATTTTTTTTTTGAGGATGTGGTTGAGAGTGTCATCTGTGTTGTTCAGTCTGATATAAACCCTCAAACCATTAACCTGTTCTGAACTCTGTAAGGATAAGTGTGATGAAAAAAATATTTGAAAATGTTCATTGCAGTAGGCAGAGTAAACATGATCAGAACAGTTTTTTAGCTTGATATTTCACTGGCTCATCTTAACTTTTTTCATTCTCAGGTTGCAGTCAGTATGAAACTTCTATATAAACACATGTAAAATGCTTTTTGGATCACTTCAGAATTTGTGTTGAAGAAATATCATGACTTTAGTCAAATCTTCTCCCTCCTGAAAAGGTGGAAAATTCAGAGAGACCCTCCCTGCATTCCCTTCTCGTATTCTATATCATACGCTACACACGCGGCAAGAAAAGACATTTCCCCTTGGAAGAACAGTTGCCTTCCTGGCAATGTCTACAATAAAATAACATTAAAAAGAAATACAAGTACACATGTATTAGAAAGTGAATGGTTCCTTTTATTACTGCTAGCCATTTATTAAAAAGGAGATGGTTCTAGTTTAATTAACCCAGTTGAGAGTAGCAGATGGGGCAGAATGTCTTGCAGCGATAAGACAATTCAGAAATGGCACCAGATGTTGGAAGCTGTCCCTGGTGGTGTTTGAGTGCAGCACAGATGTTCCAGTCCCACCTGGCTAGTTTCTAAGCACTGCAGGCTAAGCAGCTGTGATGTAACCTATATAATGTACACATAACACTAAAAGCAAAATAATTGAACTGCTGCAGATTCTTCTAAGGGTGGGACTGCTTGGAGGTGATCCCTTTGAGGACAAACAAATAAGGTCAATTCTTAGCCTTCTCAGGTCAGTGAAATACCTACTTTAAAGCAATAGCTAGGATAAATTGATGATTTTTTAAAATAGTTTTGGTTTTATTTGTTTATTTTTTTTAAAAACAGCCTTCCAGTATGGTTCTTAAATCGTTCTTCTCTTTTTATATCTTGGCTGTATTTTTTTAGTGAAAAATTATTACTGTGCTCTATTCAGAAGTTAATAATTTATGTGCTGTATACAAACTTCTGGTTGGAAAACTTAATGTTCCTGCTCTAGAAAGGAAGCAAACTTATAAAAAAATGAACAGAAATGCAAGCTCTGTCCTTGAAATCCCAATTCACGAACATTGCAGAATCATTCATGCTTTAAGTAACACAAAAACTAAATATAAGGCGACATGTAATTTTTCATGGTAAGCATAATACATTAACTTTTTGCAAGAAGAAAGTTTGCCTTTTATATATTATACTTTATTGCTTAAGAAGTTACGCTTTAATTTTACTAACGGCCAAACTAGTAGCATCTTTCAGTTGTTAAAGCCTTCTTAGCCTTTTTAATCTCTCTAAATTTATTTTTAGAGATGGTAAACACTTGCATCTTTTAGTTCTTCCCTAGGAAAACAAAATTGCAGGCTCTGCAAGACAGTTGGAAGTAATCCAGTTTATTGTTTCTCAGGCTTGTATAAATAGAGTATGGTGATGGACAAGAAAACCAGTGCCAAGTTAGGGAGTAGAATCCATAAATCCATCTTCCCACATACAGAACAGGTTTTCTTCATAAATCCCACACGCAGTTGTTGCAGTGGATCTTTGCACAATCCTGTAACAGCAGTTCCTTCTGTTTCTAGGTGGATCAACTGACCCATTTGGAGGATTTGCTGATTTTAGTTCAGCTGCTGCTTCAGCAAGTTTCCCGTCATCGCAAGGTAGGATTAATTTACAGATTGAAATGCTGTTTAAGGGCAGAAGGAGGGGAAGAGATGTCACATGGGGTTTTTGAGAGTCATTTCCCTTTCCAGGGGAATGTTTATTTAACTGTGGTATCTTGAATAAGGAAGAAGATAGCTGCTCTCTGGCATAGCACATGTCTCACCAGACCTGAAACTTTTCAGAACTTTATTTCAGAAAAATGTTAGTAGGAGTTATCAACATACAAGCTAGTATGTACACAGGGCCACCATCTGAAAAACACTTTCTTCTGGTGGAGTGTTTTTGGGAGCCTACAGAGCTACCCGGATAGGACATTGCTGGAGTGGAAGGAGCTGGCTGGCTGGCTTCCATGCAGTTAGTTTGGGCAGTAGTGGTGCTTGTGGCTGGGGGTTCTCAGCAAGGATGTAGGATTAAGTCAAGAATGAGAAAAGAACGGCAAAGAGGTTGATCAGCAAAACTACTTGTGAGCCAGCTTTTAGTCAGCATGTTTATTATCTCTTCCTTTATTCTGCAGTTAGGAAAACCATGCTGGGCATAGATTAGTTAATATACCTTTTATTTGGTTGGCAGGAAAGAGCTGCTCTAATTTTTTATAGGCTTTCTCAGTCAAAACCAAGTTGTTTTGCAAACACAAAGCTGCCTACTATGCAAATAATTTGTGTTAATACAGTCTAAATTGATACAATCCTTTATCTGCATTAACATGATTAATCTATTCCAATCACCATTATGCAAGGGACAGGGGGTCCTGTGAAATGATTAATCATTCCTGAACAGCATAAGCTCCTCTAGAAATCCTTTCCTTCTTGATTAATAATCTTTGAAGTTCTACTGAAGGGGCAAAACCTTATCCCTTTTACCCCCACTTCCATTATTGGTGCTCAGTGTACAGGTCTGAACATAGAAGCAGCACACTCAGCATTTACTTATCTATCAGGAATATTTAAAGTAGGTTTTAATTTTTAATATGTAATACTAATTGAAACATTCTAATATAGCCTCTTTGTGAGGGAGATCAAAGCAAATGTTCTCATAAGGCCCTGAGCTAATGAATATCTGTTCATGCACTGAGGTTGTTGGCAGTGCATGGATTTTGTGAACGTTTACTCTCCTACTGTTCTTTAAATTCTACTGTATTAGTAAAGGTGAAAATGACTAAAAGCTGGAGGTGTATGTTGATAAATATTTACATGGAGTGTAAAAGTTGGTACTTTTTACAGAGTGGTAGGTTGGATACAAAAGGTACTGCAGTCACCTTTTGACTGGGGAGCAAAAAGTCATAGAAAATTGCTATGGATGGTTAGGGAGTGGAAACTGGCAATAGATTCACCTACCCCAGCGTTATGTGTTTGAGTATTTGCTCATCTGAAGAAATTCAAGGGAGAATGTAACTGTTGGTTAGAACCCAAAGTTCATTTCACATGGCAATGACACTGCTCATGACCCTGCTGAAGTACCTCAAGTGTGTCAGTGACATAATCAAAAAGCTGACCTGCACAACGGCCCAAACTTGGAACAAGATTCACCATGTAACAATGAGAGCTGTTTAAGCGGTGTTGCTTTATTTTTAGCACCTCCTGTAGATGTTTGCTTTAAGCTTTTCTTCCCCTATCACTCCTGTGAAGTAACCCTTTTCTTGATAATACAAAAACATGTGGTTTTAGGGTAGATAACATATCCCATCTGACTCAAAGTTTATAGCATATTCTCAGTTCACTAGTTTGTGTTTCTGGACATCTGTGCTCCTGAAATAAGGTACCCTTGCAGTTGTCTACAAATACTTGATACTGTTAGGCTCTTCACAGCAAGATACAGAGCATGGTCTAAGTTGTTGTTTCAATTTATATGCTTGTCTACAAAACCCCTGGTATATTGAAATGAAATGCAGTTTAAGTGATGAACTAAGAGTTCAGCAAAGTTTCTGCCAAGAGAGTTGTTAGGTCCAAGATTGAACTTCTGCTTCAAGCCAAGGCATTTAGTTCAGGAATCACATTTAGAAGACTCAGTTTTACATGAGCACTTATCACCTCAAGTAAGATTTCCCTGTCAAGCTGCTTTCAAAGTTCTGGTTCTTATTCCACTCAGCATTGTTTTATACAAAGGGCTCCTAATTGTCCATAAACATGTTGAAGTAGTTGTCTTTAGTTTATCATAATGGAATGTGCTTTATCAAGTGGCTCATTACTGACAACTGTTCTCTCAGAAAATACCAGAGCACTGAAATAAAAAGTTGATTAATATTATCAAAGTATTAGGTGTTGTTTTGACTAAAGCCTCCAGTCTACTCCTAAGTTATCTTTCAGTCATATTTCACCTAAGAAAACGTGTGCCTACTGGTCTCACATCCACAGGTGCTGTTATCAAACATCCTTCTTTCTGTGGATGGGTGTTTCATATTTCCTTTGCTACCTTGTTAAAATTGCTGGAATATTCATGAGAGGGAATGATGTCCAGATGGAGGTTCTACCTGCAGATGTTAATCTGGACGGACACAGATCAGCTCTCATTTGTTTCAGTTCATGGAATATGGCATTTGCTCAGTGCCTTTCTCTAAGTCTTCTGTCTTTCTTCTGTCTTCCTTCCTCCCACATTGCTGCATTTTCTTCAGGTACAGCAACAAGTGGAAATGGAGACTTTGGTGACTGGAGTGCCTTCAACCAAGCTTCTCCTTGTCCCAGTGCTTCATCTGGAGACCTCTTCAGCAGCACAGCCCCACAGCCTGCCATAGAGCTCTTCAGTAGCTCACAGCCAGCTCCTGGCCAGCCTCCAGCTGCTTCAAATTCTACTGATCTTTTTGATTTGATGGGCCCTTCTCAGACAACCATGACCTCTTCACAAAGTATGAATTTCTCTATGATGACCTCCAATGCTGTGGGCATCAGTTTACCCATGTCAAGGTCACAGGTATGCTGCTATTTATTTGGTTTGCTAATGACCTTCCTCAATTAGTCCTTTGCCTTCTCTTTAATCACAACTTTGAAAATTAACTCCTGGAGTCCACACTTAGTCACTCAGATGTTGTGATCAGCATTTTGTAAGAAAGCTTTGTCCAAAAATCTTTGCATAGCCTCTTAAAAGGAAAACATGTCAAATTTTCTTTAAAACCCTCCTTTAATAAGCTTATCTGCTCTGAGGTGATCTCAATTGTTCTGTGAAGTGTTGCTGCTTGTTGGGGAAGACAAGGTGATACTCATAACATTATATGTAGAGGATGGCTATAGGTTTCCAGCCTCAGGTAGATGGCAGTGAGTACTGGTCCATTGTCCAAAACACAGATGTGCCTGCTTCAGTGGAGAGTGTTTTTTGGAATTTTTCATAGGTCAATTAGGAGGAAAAAATCAAGAGTTCAAAACTTGACTGCAGATGATCACTCTCATTCCACATATTGATATGGGAGTGTGATACCAGCCCAACAAAATACCCTTTAACCCATGGCAGAACAGCATGTGGCAACACTGCTTTGGAAGAGTTGAAGTTCATGGCTAAAAGTCTTACTGGCTTTTAATTGTATTCTGTAGAAAAATTAACACTTGTTAAGTCATGATGTCTATTGGTAAATAATTTCAAGTGGATCTCAACAAACTTGTCTTTTTCAGCCTCTGCAGATGGCAAACAATATGATGCCCAAGCCCAATCCACTGTATAATGCAAGCACAGAGATGGTCCAGAAGAATGCAAACAAAACTCTACCCTCAACTTGGTCAGATCCTAGTGTAAATATCAGTTTGGACAATTTAGTACCTGGGATGCAGCCTTCCAAACCCCAGCAGCCATCACTTAACACCATGATGCAGCAACAAAGTAAGTGATGATTGCACCATTTTGCATGTGCACTGAGCCCTGTATCTGTTCAGTAGGTTGTCCTGGAGATGGAGTGTTCTCTCCATTACTGTTTTCCTACGTGTAGTCATGATTGGTTCTTAAACTGCTGAGATGATTCTGACATAAGTGGTGTTTTCTAAATGGAGACAGATGTGCTAGAGGCTGGTATCTGTGCATGTTTCTACTGTAGAGTTTGCACCAATGCTGTATCTGCTGTATCTAGATCAGATCTAGAGCTCTGATCTCTAGAGCTTCTCTACAATATGCACAGTAGAATTTATTGGTATAAAATGAAATTTTTAACTTTTCTAAGTATTTGGAGCTTCACACAGAACAGGAAAGCAAGCAAAATAGCTGCAAGTTTGGCCATCATGTCTTTGCAGTAGTTACCACTTATGGTTCTTAAAACACACAAGCACCTTCAGCATCAGGTTCTGGTTCATGATTTTTGCATTCTTTTCTCTTTTTTGCAGATACTCAACAACCTCTGAATGTCATGACTCAAAACTTTGCAGCCGTGAACCTCAATCCTCAGCCTAACATGATGCCTGTTCGACCCCAGACAAGCCCACTGATGGGAGGGCCTGTTCCTGTGGGGATGGGAATGCCCACTGTGATGTCAGGTACGATGGGAATGACCTCCATGGGACCCATGCCTATGATGAACCAGGGAATGATGGGAATGAACATGAACGTAGGAGTGCCAGCTACAGGAATGGGCTTGACGGGCACAATAGGAATGGGCTTACCTATGACCACTCTGACTCCTGGGACTGTACAACCCAAGCAAGATGCCTTTGCAAATTTTGCCAATTTTAGCAAATAAAGATTGTAAAATAAATAAATGAAATTAAATAAAGATAAAATAAATGGGCAGGCTGAATGAAGGATTTTTAGCTGCACAGATATAGCTGGGGAAGATGGAAAACAGTGATCAATACTTTTTTTTTTTTTTCTTTATCAGTTCAAGTGTCTACATAAAGAACCAAAAGCTATTTTCTAAATGTTGAAATAACTACTGTTCAAATTCTGGAGAGGTGGAAGGTTCTTCTAAGGAATGTGTTAGATGATTTTGCAAAATAATTTGTACCGAGACCATCAAAAAACCTTTCCTATGTAGAAGAACAAATTTTAACTTTGAGATTTGATGGAAGACTGGAATGGGGGTTGGGTAAAAATGTTTGAATCTAATTTTATACTTTTCTTTTTTTCTTAAAAAGCTTGACTTTCTTTCCCCCCTCTCCCTGATCACTTTGTCATAATTGGATCATTCCTTTTAGTACCACTGCTTTCACAATTGAAGTCACTCAAGTACTATGATCAGTTTTTTATAAGAATATATATTTTTGTCAAAAAATGGCTTACATATGTGATTATGGCTAATTCAAAGGGACCTGGAATGTATATATACTTTTGCTAATATTCCAGCCACACTGCTATATTACCCAAATTTTTATTGTAAAAAAAACCTCTCTCAGCAATTTGGTGATCAGCAGATTTTTGGGGTCATAACATGGTTCTGTTGTTGTAACTGATACCCAGTGCAGGTCTGGGAGAAGCTTCATCCAAGACTGCTGGAAGGTTTCCTTGCAGAAAATGCACTTTCTTGCAGTTCTTTCCCAGTGGCAGTTAGCAGCATCCTATGTACCACCACCATCCCTTTGGAGCCTCTGGTTCATGGCATTGGCAGCAGTCAAAAGGCAAAAATCTTCTTTTTTTTGCTTCATCACAAAACAGTAACAAGGTGATTTACACTTAAGTTCTGTAAATCAATAACCCTACCTAATCAAACAGCATTGGATCTTAGCTTTTATACATTTGGTGATTCTTTTGTGTAAATATGGCATTAGCAACTGTGGAATCCAATAGAGGAGTAAAAAAAAAAAATATATATTAATAAAGGAAACCTGTAGCAGTCAAAGATTTTACTGATTTACTGAAAACAAAAGAATGAATTAAGATTTTGGGAATTTTTGCTTTTCCTTCTGTAATTCTGCATTTAAGTTGACATGAATCATGATTCTAGAATCTGGAATACAAAGATACTGTTATATTCACAATCTGAGAATATTGTTAAGAATAAGCACTATACTATAGGTATGAAATTTATTGCCTCCCTTTTCTTATGTTGGATTTCTTTTTTATTATTACATTGATAAAACTTTGTTTCCATTGTATTCATAATGTTCTGTTATACATAACATTAAAATGTTCGTTAAAATCAATGTTGGGCTGCTTTTCCTTTCATTCCATTTGACGTTTATGAGAGCATTTGGGAAAAAAAATAATTATAATTTGGGCAAAGTAATTTTTATAAATAATTTAAAATTGTTTAATGACTTCTTATCTGAAGCCTTTCCTATCTAGCTCTACTGTTAGGAATTAAAAATGAAGCAGGCAAGATATCCTGACCCGCTCCAGCCTTGCTAATGCTCCATCTACAACATTTCTAATTAGGCAGAAATTCATGTACTTCAGCTAAGTGGTAATGAAAAGTGATTCATTTGCTGAATAAGAGATGAGAGTGAGTGTAATTAGCTGACTGCGGTTTTTAATCTTTCAACAATTCAATGTGTTTAAATTAGTTTCAAAGAATAGGAGCTTTCAAGTGTTGTTACATCAAAGTAATCAAGGCAGGCTTGAACAGCTGAGTAGGAGAGATCACTCTGGTTCCTTTTCTGAAATCTTTACACTGATTTGGAATAATCATCTTCAAAACCCTGAGTTCTGACAGAGGGGAAGATGCAAACTGGTTCAATCTGTGCCAAATTGTGGTGGGAAGATGGCGAGTTCCTGGGGCAGTAGGTGGGTGGCACAAAAACTGAGCCTGGAGTCAGTGCTGCTTTTGTAGGGCTTGAGGGGTGCAGTGCTCCTCTCACTCCAGAAGGTTTTCTGAGGGGGTTTTCTGCTCACAGGTGGTGTCCTTGTAGGGTCAGGTGAGCTGGCTAGATAGCTGGCTTTGAGCTGAAGGATCGTGTCCTTGTTCAGGTTGTTCACATCTCTTCGGGGGAACCAGTGACTGAGCTTCTAAAAGGAGGTTAATGATAATGAAGCACATTTGTGAGGGGTTAGAATAACTCAAGTGGAAACTCCATTTGGTCAGTTTGGTAAGGATCTTTGTGGTTGTGTCCATTATGCCTTAGGGAGCACAGGCTTGGGGAGCAGTTGTAACAAGGAAATGGTACCAAGCTACAACACAGGAGTTCCACCTCAACATAAGGAGAAACTTCTTTACTGGGAGGGTGATTGAGCACTGGGACAGGCTGCCCAAAGAGGTTGTGGAGTCTCCTTCTCTGGAGACTTTCAGGACCCATCTGGATTTGTTGCTGTGTGCTCTGCCCTGGGTGATCCTGCTCTGGCAGGGGGGTTGGACTCGATCTTTAGAGGTCCTTTCCAACTCCTATGATTCACTGCCCCTACCATACGTTGTTCATCTTGTGGAACAGTATCCAAATTATGGAGAAGATTTTATGGAGTGTGAAGTCTCTTTCCGCCAGCCAGATTGTCTGCAGGTGGATGAGAAGGAAGTTCTTGGAACCAAAGTAAACTTAAGAAAAAGACACCCAGAAAGATTCCTTTAGAAGGTGGGCCAGGTACACCCTGATGCATCTTCACCCTGCAGTGATGAGAGCCTGTTGCATGTAAGTTTTATCCCATCCTCTCCCCAGTTAAATATGGTTTACCTCTTTAGATACAAACTGCATATAAAATAGGTTGGATTTGCTTAAAACAGCATTGAACTTAAGATGGATATCCTGATGTTTCCATCTCTGATTGTTCAGATACAAGCAAAATGAATATATTAGAAATTATCTTTCCAGGTAAAAATACAAATGAGCTACTGTATGAATTATGACAGATAAACCATGTATCAGCTGCTGCATAATATACCCTAAATTGTGCTGTTATGTTTGTTAGTACAACTCCTTTCCTCATTTTCAAACCTGCAGGCTCTCCAGAAGCCAGGCTCTGGCTGACTGTGAGCTCTGTAGCACTTAGCCACACGGTGCTATCATACTGGTAGGAATTGGGCCTTCCCCAGCTGCCCCTCTGCACAAATCTGAATTCCTTGCTCTTCTTCCAGATATTCACAAGTTGTACTCTACATCCCCTAAAAAAAGTGTGTTTAATTACCACAGTAGTGTCCAAAGTGCCCAAGGTTTAAAGCCCCAGACTGTAGACTTGCGACGACAGAGCTGTGTGGCCTTTTCATACCGTGCTGAAAAACAGCAACTGGCGTGAGAGTTTGGAGCCTGCAGGGAGTAAATAGAGGGAATTAACTGTTTGTCTGGTCATAAGAGGAAAACTTTATCACCTCTGTATCCTGCAGCTTCCAAACTTATTAAGAGTTAAGTTAAAATTAGTGAAATCCTTTATAAAGGATGTGTGTACTTGAGAAGAGGACCGAGGGACATCAGAATCCATCCCTGTGTGTATTTATGGAATCATTCAAAAAATGCATCCTGATGTGTACAAAGGAGTCATAGATTCCAGCACAGGTGCAAGTGCAGTGATAACTAGAGCATCCACCATGTTCTACAAAAGAAATTATATTCAAAACACCTAAACAAGGGTATTTATAGCAGCATCTGTTCCAGCTGTATCTGTCAGCTAAGAACAGTCTGACACAGCTGAAGGGAGGGGGGGGAGAGGGACTTATCAATGAAGTGTTTACATAATGCAGGCAGGCATTGTATACTCAAGGTGATACCAACTATAACAGGATAACAAATACCTAAAGACACTTTTATTCTCAGAGGCCTTTGCTCCTGGAGTCAGGCTACAAAATTGCCTCCACATTCTTCTGTGCATGACTGTAAACACTTTTATAGCACATGACACTTTATGGTACCATCCGTTGGTTCTGATTAAAGCTTTCAAGGGAGATGTGGTTTGTTTATTTAATTTCTTAAGTTTTATTCTGAGCTATCACTGACTAAAATTGCAAATTGTTACAGGCAAACCTGTTGGGTTTGTACCCACATTTAAACCCTTTGTTTTAAGTGAAATACTTAATTTGACTGCAAAGGAAACTTTTTGTTGGTTAATGCTAAAAACTGTCAGTGTTGGAACAGCTCCAGGTACTTGCTGATGGATTTGACTGGCAAAAAAAAGAAGCAGGAATAGGAAGCTAAATACTGAATACCTGTATGCTTCCAACTTTCCCATCCAGGAGCTCTGCCTGCAGCCTGGGAACAGCAATTGCCTTTCCTGTGTTGGTAATTGAAGGGCAACTCCTCCTTGGGGAGAAAGCAGTGCTCTGCTTTCTGCTCCTCCAAGGCTGTTGTGGTGGGAAAAGAGAGTGAATGGCTGTGCACTACAGAGAATCATCATGCACCTTTTTCCCCCAGCCACTTGGTTTTGGAGCTGACTTTAAGACTTTAAACACTTCAGTGGGAGAAGGGCTTCCTGGGGGTGGTGGGAGGATGGTTATTGTTGCAGTCATATTGCCAAGACCTGTGTTTTGGGAACTGTTTTTAGTGCTTTGGGGGAAGAGAGAAGAAAGGAAAAAACAGTAAGTTGCAAAGACAACTAGGTGAGCCTGGTTAATGTTGTGAGACTGAAAAGGACGGCCTGTGGAATTTGTAAGTCAATCTGTACAGATTGTTCAATGATCTGGTTACAGTTTTATCCAGCCGGGATGCTGCAGAAGGAAACGACCTCTAAAAAATGAGATGTCTCATTTTCATTTTATATGTGCTTCTGCATCCACTATCCAGGTAAGGAAGGATAAGAGGTAAGAGAGAAATTCTGCAAAATGTGGAACATAAAGAAAGGTGCCTTTGCAGAACTTAGTGTGTACCTGAATGTCTGCAGCTTGTGGGGTGTTTACGTGGTGTCATCCAGGCCTCTGCATCAATGCAAGGTCTGTGAGTACCTCACAGCAAAGGCTCAGCTCATCTCTGTTTTCAAGAATGTCTTTACACCTCACAAATTTGCAGATTTTTAAATTTTTTTAAATCATGCCATAAGGTACTGGTTCAGTAATTAACTGGTTCTTTAATAGAGCTACAATTACTTTGTTTCATGATAAGGGGTGGGGGAGGAAAAGCATTCCAAGACAGCTACTTTCGACATCTGGGAACCTCCTAACAGCTGGCTATCTAATGAATATGCATCTGCTTAAGAGGCTGTAGGCCATTAATAAACCAATAGATATAAAACAGAAACAATCTTTGTCAGCTTCAAATGAGATTGGGTGCAATGTGCTGTGAAGTGTCACTGTCACATTGAATCGAGCTGGGGAGGTTAACGGTGGCTCATCAGAACCAGCAGCTCTGTGGTGGTGAAGGTGGCTGCAGCCTCACAGCAAGGGATGGATGCAGAGGACTGGGCTCACAAGGCTTTGGGGCTGGTTTCTGCTGCATTGTCCTATATTTCTCCAGGTATTGGTTGTGTTTAAGGCACTGGTGATCTGTTATTTGCAAAGAATCAGAGAATGGTTAAGGTTGGAAGGGACCTTAAAGATCATCTGCCATGAGCAGAGACACCTCCCACCAGACCAGGCTGCACAAGCCTCATCCAACCTGACCTTGAACACCTCCAGGGAGGGGACATCAACAATCTCCCTGGGCAACCTATTCCAGCACCTTCCTATCCTCATGGTGAAGAATTTCTTCCTGATGTCTAACCTAAATCTCCCCTCTCTCAGTTTAAAACCATTACCCCTTGTCCTATCACTGCCCTCTCTGGTGAAAAGCTCCTCCCCAGCTTTCCTGTAGCCCCTTCAGGTACCGGAAGGTGCTATGAGGTCTCCCTGGAGTCTTTTCTCCAGGCTGAACAGCCCCAGGTCCCTCAGCCTGCCTTCATAGCAGAGCTGCTCCAGCCCTTTGATCATCTTCATGGCCCTTCTCTGGACCCCCTCCAACAGCTCATGTCTTTCCAGTGCTGAGGGACAGAATCACCTTTTGTCTCCAACTAGTCTGTCTTTTTTAGTCTGGCAGAAGAGGTTGTGTTTTTTTCCTACATAAATGATTTGAGGGACACAGGAATTGATCACATGAATAAATGACTGGGGAGAAGTTACAGGAATGTGATAAAAATGCACTTATTTGATTGAGGCCTGGGGACTAAGAACACTACAAGTGTCATGTTGTACAACAGGAGACTGTTGTAGGGTGAAATAAACAGTCTTAAAACCAGTGACACTGACTCCATTTGACTGTATAAATATTTCTGACCCCTTAAGAGTTGTATCTGCTCTTGTTCCAAGGTGTGTAGCACCATTTGTTGTCCCAACCTGCAGCAATGTTTGGTATCTTGTATTACTTAGCACTTTCATTTCCTTGGCAGCTCCCATAAAATGTGAAGTGGATTTAGCTTTATTTGAGGCATCCTTATCCTTTCTGCTCAGCTATCTAACCCAGCCAGGTTGGTCTAGCATGTCCTTCCTCTCAATGGCTAGTCAGCAGGCTGAGCAGTGGCCTCCTGAAGCAGTAATAATGATGAGAAAGGTTAACTAGGTAGAATTTTCCTACAAAAATAAGTATTATTTCATCATAAGCCACAGGCTGCCCTGGAGCAGAGGTAGGGGTAGCTTCTCTTTTGGGTTCTGGAGAACTGGAGTAGCAGTCTTGTACCTTCCCTGGACTCTTCTTTAGTGTCAGACTAAGACTATATGTGGTTTAGTTACCAGGAAACTCTGTAAACTGAGGTTCAAAATTTTTTTCTTTGCAAGTTAGTTGTGAAAGGCTGGCTTACATTTAGCAGAAAGTTCACTGTAGCATTAAGTTTTTTGCCCTGATTTACAGGTTTTAGTTACAAGAACACAGAAGCAAGAAAAGTTAAAATGGGAAGAGTGCTCTGTGATTACTGCAGATCTTCTCTGGCAGCTTCTCAAGAGAGAAAACTATTGCAACCTGTATCATCACACTGAGATAATTTAAGCCAAAATCTGTTAAACAGATTGACAATTCCTAGAATAATATTTTTCTTGCCCTTAATTACTAAGTTTTAAAACAGAAAATTATTCAAGTCTGTTTCAGAATTGCAGCCACACTGGGGAGAAATGTAACTTCTTGGCCTTCAGGGTTTACATCAAGAGTTGGTGAGAACTGGAGGTGTAAGCCCCTGTACTAGCATCTCTAGGGGTTTTCGCAGGGGTGCAATTTTCTATTCTTGCTTTGGGTGCTGCTGCATTGCCATGGCCACTGGCTCTGGGCAGGAGCAAATCAACATCCATTTTGAGTAGAGCAGGTAGGTCACAAGAGTAGCAACCCACCTTCCCTCCCTCAAGAGCTCTGCCTTTCATCCCAGCATTAGCAGGACTAAGATGTTAAAGGTTTTATCTTTTTTGAGACAGACAAAAGAGCAAGCTGTAAAGGAGGGCTGTCCTTTTAAATACTTTAAGTTTTCAAGGTCATTTGTGGAGCTTTTATCAATCAGAAAGCTAAATTAATACAAAAAAAGCATCTATAATGAACCAAGCATATCTTGAACCTCATCCCTTCAGCTGAATACGAATTATCTAGGAAGGTGCTTCAGAGGCCACGTTCATGAGTTCAGTGTCCCCAGAAACATTTTTGAAGCAAGCAGAGCAGCCACTGCTATTGTGGTTTGGCATCTATCAATTTCTTGCCTTTTTTTTTTTGTAACTGATTTATTAATTATACCATCTTAATGATCTATTTAAAATAAATAAACCATTTACACCATTTCAAAGGTATTTTGTGATGTTCAGCTGATATTAAAATAGCACCAGCCTTATGTGCTTTTTCAGCAAGTGACCTAATTAGTTAATAAAGTAATTGAATATTAAAAAGGATGTTGCAAGTGATTAAAATTTAAGAGCCTTCAGAACATTATTAAAGCTATAAATCATACATCACTGTTTTAATTTGCATAGCTACAGAATTACTAATGGTCCCACATGCATAAGCTACTTGGCAATTAGTCTTCTAACAAACTGTTGGTGATACTATGAGGTTACCAAAATCAATCCCCATTTTTGATATGCAAACAAAATGCAGGGTGAGAGAACACTAAGGGTTAAATTTCCAAAAGCCAGGAAATTCAGTTCTTTCAAGTGTCTCTCTGTCCTTGCCTCTGTTTACCCCTTGTCCCTAACCTTTCCAGCCAGCAGACCACATCCATTCAAGTTCCTCCACAGTGTAAAAAACAAGGAGGAAATGTCTTTCCCTCCCTTGAGCTTCTTAAAACTGGTCTCCAGCCCAGCCCCATGTGCATGAAGCTCCCTACCTGGTGCTGGGACAGTCTCCATTTTTGTCTTGTACATACAACTGTCATGGTGGCACTTTCCTTACCTGGACTCCAGGTTTGAAACAGTGCTGGGGTCCTGCTGGGGACCAGAGTGCTGCTGACAGGAGGCAGTTGGACTTGATCTTTGTCCCATGGACATTGTCTTTGGGCTGTGGGAAAGAGCCAAACACTGCTTTTCACTTTCCATTCCTTACCCTGTGGCTTGCAGCACATGGGAAATCTTAAGTATCTGCAAAAAAAAAAAAAGGAGTGAAAAAGGTCACTGGTGGGAACTACTTGCTGCTGTCACTGGCCAGGGTCAGCTGCCCACAGCCTGGTCTTGGGCTGGCTGCAGGCAGGAGGTAAGACAGGATGAGAGTTTTCAACTTAATTAGAGACTAACTGCTTTGGCTGGAGGAGCCAGCATCTCTGCAGTGAAGGTTCCTGGCCTCGGGAATGCCATTCAACTCCTGAACTCCAGCAGGGTATGGTCTGGCACACAGGCAAAGAGCGAGTCTGTCTCTGGCTTCAGGACTTGCAGCCTGACCAGAGAAAGGAGGGTGCTGTGGGCAAAGCACCTGGTGTGTGATGGCACCAGGCAGCTGAAGGGCTGGAGTACCTGGAAGCTGGTGAGAGGGAAACCAGGCAAAGCTGTGTCTGCAGCCAGGGAACCAGCACCAGCTCCATGAGCTCAGCAGCCCATTCCCCACCCAAAGCAGGGCTGTGCATTGCATGGCTCCCTCCTCCCTCTGCTCACTCTGCCCCCCACTCCAGGCTTGCTTGTTTGCTCCGAGTCCAGGGAGAGATTCACAGCAAAAGAGGGTGCCTGAGCAGTTTCTACTTTCCCACCTTTTCTTTTGAAGGATACAGCATCCTCTCTCTCTTTGGGAGCTGGGACTGCAGCAGGGACTGGCACCTGCTTGGCTCTTGCTGCCCAGCTCTTCCTCCCCATACACACTGCTCGGCTGGGTGGCTGCAGATGTAAGCTGGTACCCTCATCCTGCAAGTCTGAGTCCCTTCTGTTAATGGAGCAAAAAAACATCACAGAACAACATTTACATGCAAAATAAAGATGTTGTTTCCACCCAGTCAGCAGAAGCCTTGATGTAGCTTTAGCTATTAAAAGTGTGCTGGCTGCTACATTACCAGGAGAATTTCTTTTTTGTGCTGCAAAAAACTCTTCAAGAGCTTCCTTTGAAGCCTTTATTGAGGTCAGGGGCTGCAGCCTCTTGCAATCTTTCCATGTCAGCCTGCAGCACTTCTTGAAAGCCCTTACACTGGATATTGTAACAAACAGCAGCTCTTTGTTCATTAGTTTACACTTGGTAATAGATGTGAGGTAGAGGATGGCTCTCAGCAAGCGATTCACACTCTGCTGCACTAACATTTGCCTTGTCTTGAATAGCTGGAGACTGCACCTTCCTCTTTTAAGGGTCTGGCTTTTTAATTAAAACAGTAAACTGAGGAATGGGTGACTTCAGGGCATTCGACCCAACAAGGAATGACAAGCACATGGCTACTTTAAAATTAACTAATTAATGGTCACTATCTTACTGTCAGCCCGTGAGGAGGATGGGCAGAGCCCGATGCAAGGCAGCTTCATAAACTAGGCTATGAACATGCAAATGTGACTGTGATACAAGCAACACCCCGAGTGCCAGAGGGAGCTGATAGAGCTGATTCACACCACTGGGGTTTTTTTTGGGGCAAGTTAAATTCAAGACTTGTTTCAGTTCACCTTGACTGCACTGCCTAGTTTCAATTCAACATTACAACAGCACCTGCTGGTGCTCACACTGTCACCGTGGGAAGGAGCCCAGGACGCCACACAGGGTACCTGACACACCTGCTCGGGGCTGCCTGCTGGTGCATGTGGTGGTGAATATATTCTGCACAACTACAGATACTTCACTTTTAAACATCTGGTTTACAAAGCACTGCAAACACGTGCAATTTGAGAAGCTGATCCTTCTCACCACATAACTTTCCCAACTCACAATTAGCGATTGTCTCATTTATACCACATGCCACCCTAACAGCTTCTTACAGAAAAAGCTCCTTCCATAAGGGACCCCTTCCCTTTGAGACAGTCTTCCATACATGGCATCTCCTTGCTCTCAGATACAAACACTTCCATTTTTATGGTGGTTGCAAAAGGGCAAGTTGAGGACTCATCTCACACACCTACTACAGCTCATGGCTGGGCTGCAGAAACAGCCAACTCAGCTGAAAAACCTTCAGGAGCAGCTGGGCTGCAAGGGCTACCTGCCAGGCCTTCAGATGGGCCTGTGCACACTGGGTAGGTGGTTTTCAGCCATGAAGCTCAAACCCCCAACCAAGATCTAACTGTATGCCAGAAAGCACTGTTATCTCACAGTTTTTCAAGCCCGCCAAAATACTGATTCACTCTGAAGACAACTCCAAGTGACATGGGAAGAGTTACTGTTATAGTAACATCCCATCACGTTGACCTGCTAAAGCATCTGCACCAAAACCTTAAATTCCAAAAAAGAGGACAGGCATATTCACACTCCCAGCCATGTTCACAAGGTGTTAGAGCAGCTAGCAGGACAGGTATAAACATATACCCTTTAGCACTGGTTTAAACCTGTTCATCCCTGGGTTTGGAATTGCTTCCCAGCAAAGCCCTGGATACAAGGAGGTCCTGCTGAGAGGTTGCCTCTTTTTTCAGCTTCCCACTGCTCTCATTTTGGACCTTCCAAGCAACTAAAAATACAATTCCTCAGTTGTTTACTTCACCATTTTGACAACTTGGGGATACTGACTTAACATTTGCTTGCCTTTCCCTAAAATAATCTGCAAAGAGCCCTTCTTCCCAGCAGAGAACAGTAAGATCAGTAACTTTCTGCTTTCTGGTCCAGCTTTTCCCATGCTTACTATACAGACCACACTGACTCCAACCCCAGCAGCCCCAGCATCGTTCCGTGCTCCTTCCGCCGAGCCCAGCACACTACCCTGTTTGCCATCCTTCCTGCTGCTCTAGGCCATCAGCACGATTGTATCAGTTTTTCCACTCTAACTCCCACATCCTTTTCCTGATCAACATGTCGTATGATTGTTCCATTGACCACACTCTGATGGGAAAAACTTACTGCACTTGAGCCCTGTTCCCCAGAAAGGCAGGATAGAAAGGGGTGGTTTCCTTCTTCAGGCGTCTGCTGATGCATTTACAACTTGCTCTATCACAGTATCCATAGTCTCAATGCAAACTACTTTATAGGATTTACTCCATTGCATCATTGTGCATAAATAATACATGATGTCTGCCTGTAAATCTATGGCAAGACATGGATAGCCAGAGCATTGCTTTACAGCCCAGGCAGCACCTGTAAGCAGTCGCTGTTTCCAGCCATGCTCTAGTACACCCACCTCGAAGCAGCACCAAATCCTGCCTCCCTCCTACAGCCAACATCTCCTCCAGCCAGGGTCATCATTCACCCTGATGGCTACAAGACTCATGCTGCTCTTACACCCAGACCTGCAGACACCAGTTACCTGTGATAGCCTCAGTGACCGCTCCCTCCACTAAGAGTCGCCTCCCAGTAAGGTCTGCAGATTTGTGCCCTCATACTCTGACAAATCCAGTGAAGATTTTCCTACCCTGGTCTTCCCTTTGTAGGCTCTGGAAATCAGTTTGCAGAGAAAACCCCTAAGCCAACACACAGAAACAATTTTTTTGCCCTTTCCTGCCACTGCCTCCTGCTG
>NW_009953964.1:7950399-7954273 GCF_000747805.2 Chaetura pelagica
TGCCTCCGGCTGCCAGCCCCTGGGCTAGGGGTGAGGGCTATTTCCCTCTGACTTCAGCCATGCAATCATTCCAGAACAATTATAAGGGAACGTGACTTAGCCTATTGAGGTGGGAAATGATGTTCTCCAGAGATCTAACATGTAACTCACACAAGGGCTGCGGCATTTGAGGCCTGACCTAGGCACAACGAAGCAGTGGCTGCAGTGACCGATGAGCACCCAAAGCCACGGACCTGAGCCAGGCAAGAGCCCGCACGCACCCGACACAGGGCTGGGATCGGAGGGGACACAGTGAGGAGCACGGCCACTCCGTACGCACCCCAGGATCGGGAAGAAGACAGTGCGGAGCCCACCCCACCACACGCAGGGGCTCCTGCCGCCGAGCGGGTTCCCAAAGCCGCGTTTTCAGGTGCAGCCCCGGGAGCCGCAGCGCTGCCCGCCCCGCCGGGGGGTTTCCCTTCCTCCTGCTGCCACCTCGTGGGCAGCCAGAGCAGCGAGCAGGCAGGTGTTCGGCCGCTGCGATGGAGTGCGGCCCCTCAGCCCCCCAAAAACGCACAGCTGAACTCACCTCCAGCTCATTTTCATCTTCCCTTCCCCTGGAGAGAGCACCAGCGTGTTTTCTGGAGCAGTGACGGGCTTGGCAGAGCTGCGCGGCCCGGGCCTGAGGGGAGGATCTGGCCAATGGACTCCCAGGTGAAGAAACAGCGACCTGAATGGCTGGGACTCTCAACAATCTTTCTGGAGCATTTAGTGCCCACGGAACAGAGAAACCCAGAGCCCCTGGAAATTTCTCCAGTCCTTCCCCAGAGAACAAGTCCCCATGTCAGAACAGAAGCTCATTTTGCCACCCATCCATTTGTGGTGCCCATCCATCCCCTCCCTGGGACAGGTTTCCCAGCAAGAGCACCAGGGCTGGGTCCTCCCTCCATTTTGGCCCATTCAGACTGACAATTGCAGGAATACTGTGGGATTTGTAGCTACATCTGTAGCTACAGGAGTCCAGACAATCAACATTAAGCTATAAAAGCCTCTGCACAATTGCCACAGTCTGGATTTAAACTATAATCACGATCTGAACTATTCACTCTCCCAGACTACCCACTAAAAAGGATCACCTAAGTAGCAGTATCCCAGCTACTTCTTTACAGCTAGACCTGTGCACTCCTTGCGGGGCTGTTAGAGGAGACACACCCAGACCCGGCCTTCCCTCTGCATCCAGCTTTCCCAAGAGCCAGGCAGCAGCACCTGGGAGCAGGCAGAGCCAGCCCAGCAGTGGCTGCAGTTTGTAAGGACACAGCCTGCAGCTGGAGAGGAGCAGAGGCGGTGCTGGGAACAGTGAAACAGAGGTGAGCAAATTAAATGTCATCACAATCTCAAACACTTCAGCTGACCAGACACCAGCAGAGATGACTGGCACACAAAAGGGATTTGAGGGTGATGCTGGTGGCTGCACTAAAAATACCTGGTTTGAAATTTGTCTAATACTGCAAAATGTGAAGGGAGAGATGGGAACAAGAGAGAAGTGCCAAGATGCTGGTGGACAAGGACAGGTGCAGCTAGATCCTCAAAACAGCCATGAGGATCCAAACAATTACCTTCTCCTGTTTAAAGCTGCAACCCACAGCCCAGGGTTGTGATCTTCTGAGGTGTGGATATCTTGCCAAAGCTCCACAAAAATGACACCTCCATTCAGCAGAACCAAGGCACCACGTTTTAACAGGCCTTCCCACACTAGAAAAGTTACAGAGTTATTTTTTAATATTTATGAGCAGTAAAACACCTCTAAAAAACAGGTATACAAATATTCTTGTTTTGTAGATTAACACATTTCTGAACACACAGCTGGTTTGCCCCCAGATCGTGTGACTAGAGCATTCAAACCCTAATGATCTCCACAACCAGGCATTTGTCCTAATCACTGCAGGACCAGCTTCACCACAGACACAAACATGCTGACAGAGCACAAAACGCCAGCCTTTCAAGCAAACTGTTACATGGATATATTTATTGCATTGCAGTCTTAGCACTTTTAAATATAAACATTGATATCTCGAAAGCAGAATATTGCAAATTCAGTATTATTCAGTATGGTCATAGCAGCATCAACTTCCTTAGAAACAAAATATTCAGGAAGACAAAGAAGGAATGACAAACGTTACACTCTCATTTATCAACATTTGACCGAAACGTGGTATTGCAGCTGTGAAACACAAACTGAGATCACCAAATTTGACCTTGAAGACTTAAGTAATTTCAAGACTGAAGTGCAGCATTGTACCTGAAATCCTGTACATTTTTAGTATGCCAAGTCATAAAGCTAACAGTCAAGTGCCTGAAGAGGGCAGATGATCTATGTTATCTGCATTACCTGACATGTTGTAGTTTTAGTAACAATAATGAGCACTTGTTCATCACTCCCTGCTTCCCCAGATCCTTGCCAGACAGGCAAGAATTGCTCTCAGATGTATTGGAGCTGTGGAGCATAAGGGAGAGGGAGAGAAGTGACTCAGCAAGGCCATTCAGTGAGCAAGTGGCAGTAGAGAGATGAGAATTTGTCAGCACCTGACTTCCAGCCCCACACCGGTCTGGCCGGGCACGCTGCTCCTCTGTGGTTCGTTAGGGAAATTTTACAGATGACTAATTGGTTAACAAGTCCCAATCCACGCGACTACACTGGATACATGCACCATTTGAAAAGAGGTCAACTCAACTGCTCCCCTCCTAATGCCCATTTCAGTTTTAAAGAATCAAACACTTCTCTCATTTTCTCGTCCCAGAATGATGTGGCACAGCAAAGCTACAATGAAACAGCTGCTCCTTGCTCTGAAGCTGGAAATCAGAAGCAATCGCTACAGGAAGAGGAGCAGCTTTTATTTCTTTCCTGAGGGAGAGCACTGATCTTTTGAGAGTAAAAAAGGACAGATATGTTTTTACACAAACTGATCAAACTACTTTTCATTCTAAATGAATACAAGACTGCCTGAAAGTCTCAGGTGTACTAGTTTTCTTCATCCAAGTGTACCCTATGAAGCTAGCAGCTAATGAAATAGTTACCCAGGAACATCAGAAGGCATTTTCCTTCACTGACAGGCCTTCACTTCTACCAGCCAAGAGCAAGAGCACTTACAGTGACATCTAAAAGGGCTTGTAAACATCATGAGACAAGCCATCTCTGATATTCCTCCACTAAAGTAGTCCTTTCCCCTGCACTCCCAAGGAAGCTTAGGATAACCAAGCCTCCTACCATCCCTGCCTCAAAACGGGCAATTTGCTTACTTGTTTTTTTCTCCCACTGGGTTTCCTCTGCAAAACTTTAAAGGCAGGATCAAACAGGTCAGTTATTAGGAATGGGGTCTGGCAGAGACTCCTGGGGCAGTTCATGCACTGGGAAATGCTCACAAGGTAGAGGCTGCACTCAAGAACTGTCTCTGCAAACTCCCCCCTTCACCTCTGGGGCACAACTGCTCAGTGCTGGCCAGATTATGCTGAACTGTAGAGACTAGAAAGTGACTCCCCCATTTTGAGGAGCTATCACCAAGTAAAGCAATTCCTCTCTCCTCCTTTTTTTTGGCCTGCTTTCCCATTTTGTTCATGCCATGGAAGTCTGTAGTTCGAAAAAATATACAAAAGTGCATGTTATACTTACAGCAGATTACACACAAATTTCTTTCCATCAAGAAGTCGTCAAGAAATGCACTGTTCCTGCAGTGCCCACCTGGAGGGGACTGTTGGACTGCCTTGCCTATCTCTTCCCAAGAAGCCTCAATTTTCCTGCTCAGGTTGCTAATGGGTAAAAAAAAGATGGCAGTAAATGATATTCCTTAAACAGTCCACAATGTTTCTACCATGAAATAATTGCTGCTTTTTCCTGCTG
>NW_009953964.1:7954575-7963564 GCF_000747805.2 Chaetura pelagica
CTGCTGATATATTGGTAACAACTGACAGAAAAAGCTGTGATTTTTTACAAGTTTTGTCTTTTCAAGCAAATTGTAGCTGCTCTACAGCTGTAGCTGTTCCCAATTTCAACCTAGATTAGAGAGTCAGAATTGAAGACATGACCACCTGAAAATGGGCGTTTCCCTCTAATGATAGTGGCTCTTAAAAGCACCTTTTAGAGATGAAATTAATGTTACCAGCTGCACTAACAGCACAGAACTCTAAAAAAAAATACATTAAAAAGTAGTAATATTTATCTGAAGGTGAGACACTGGCACTGTTAGGAAAAAGTCTGACCAAGTTAAAAATTTCTAGATTAAAACTCAAGTGCATTCTCATATTTTGGTCCAAGTGTACCCTACCAGGGTATTAATATTTTTAGCAAATTAAAACATGAAGCCCAGCCTGGACTCTAACCTCCTTTACTAGACTTCTAGCTGATTAGATAGAAGGGTATTACTAAGATTTTGTCTCTTTCCTTGAGTTCCTTTTTGCAACTGGCCACTCTGTCTTCCTCCATCTGTGCAGTCAGAACTCACCACTATGCACATAAAACTGCAGAGTCTTGGAAACCATCACACGAGACAGCACATCATGAACCCTTGTATTGGTCCTCTTCTTATGGGCAAGGATAGTAATGTCAAGGATAATGACTTCAGGTGTCTGTGCTCACACCATCTTTGTGACACTGCAGTGAGAGAGGCATGGAGCAGAGAGCTTTTTGGATAAAGAACCTAGATTTTATGCTGAGTTTGGAAAGGAAAAACACGGGAAGAAATAATCAGGAACAAACAAAAAACCCAATCCCAAAGCATGTTTGTTTCCAAGGGTTGTTTTCTTTCTTTTTTTAAACAGATGTACATAAATACTTAAGTGAGGTAGAAGACTTCATTTCAGAAAACCATATTCAATTTTATTTAAAGAGAAACTTGATCTGAAGTATTAAACATGCAAGTGACAACACATATTGGATCACTTGCTTAGTCACAATCATGACACTTGAAAGAGACTAAATTCATAAAAAGCATTTTCAGAATGGGCTTGAAGAAGATACAACATCAGAAAGTAAGGATCTTTGGAAGATCTGAAATTGTAGAGGAGGCTGTATTTAGGAAGCAGCTTGGAAATAATGAGAGGTGGATAGGGAAGTAGGAAACAAAGGAAGAAACCACCACATAAGCCATTAAATCTAAATTGGAAGAGAGAATTTTACTTGACTGAGACAACAAAGAGAAGAGAGAATTAATAGTTTAATGAGGTAGAGCAAAAAAAGTAGGCAAACTGTATAGCTCTTAACCAGTTTTTTTTGACTGAGGTGTGATTTTGGAAGAACAGGTCAGTGATGATACAAAAATCAAGGCACAAATGCAAGTCTAAGCACCAGCATTCTTTGTAAAATGTAAAAAGAGAAACTTGTGGATGTGAAGGAATAAACACCTGCAAGGTTTCAGAGAAGTAATTCTGGTGAAAGGAAACACTCAAGACTTCTAGTAGCAACTGAGAACTTGGTGAAGTGTCAGCTGACAAGGAAAGAGGGTGCTACAGCTACAAGAACGTTCATAGTAGTTGTATCTTATTTCATGCACAAGGCAGTATAAACTAGGTAAAGAGAATAAAGAATATGAGGTAAAGAAAAGCAACAATTCAATTAGATGTCATAGTACATAGGCCTGAGTGGAGCTTTGACACCCTTTGGTCAAGTATGATTGAAAGAGGAGAGGTGTCAAAACCGTAGCCTTTGGCATGAATGGAAAAGGCAGAGAGAGTTATTCCAAGAAACTGAAATAACAAACCTGTCAGAAAGCAGAGGGGGAAAAAAATCCCACAGCCAAAAGCTTAATGAAAAATAATACTCACAATAAAAGCTGCTGAGAAGTAAGGAGCAGAAAAGCCCCTTTGCTTCAGCTTCACATGTTCCTAGTAACATGAGTGTTCTGGTCAGTTGGCAACCACATGGAAAGCCAACCAGGAAAGGTTCAGAAAGCCAGCAGAACATCCTGAGGAGGCAACTACTGACAGGAGAAGGGGGGAAAAAAAAAAAGAAAAAAGAAAGAAAAAACTGCAGACCACATGAACACAAACAAGTATGACACAAAAGGAGAGGAAACAAGAATCTCCAAGAGAAGAATCTTTTCAGCACCCAGTCTCAGTTCACAGCAGGAAGGGATTACAGAAATGCATCACAAGAAACTGTAGATACTCCTTCCTTTTTTTTTTTCTTTTTTCTTTTTTTTTTCCACCCTTGATGGAACAGATTTCTGTCAACAGTACTTTATATTCTGAGGCACTTCTGTCCCAGGCTGAACTCAGGTTTGCAGCTCCATGGCTGAAACTGATCAGCCACGCAAGCCCCATATCACCTGTAATGTTGAAATCAAAGTTTCAGGCTCCCCCAGAGGCACAGATGTTTTGTGTGACCAGGAACTCCTGCTAAATCCTTTCTGTAATTCACCCGAGTACCAGAAGCAGCCCTCCTGCATTTGCAGCAACTGAAATATATGTCATTGAGAGCACAGTCACTCTGCTTGAGGACTTGTGACCTCTATATGCAATATAAGACCTCCTGTCAAGTACTAAAAAGTTGTTCTACCCACTGTCAGATCTAGCCCTTGTCCTGGAATTTCTCAACTTCAACTTGAACTCGTGGAGCTGCTGCAAAGCATAAGGTATTTGTGATGAATACCAGAAGAGCAGTGTGAAATCTAGTGTCCTTTGACAACCAGTGGAACAGACTAGATAATTTAACAGCTTCATTTAGCCTCAAACTTCTGCATGTAGCTCTTGGAAAGCAGTTTATACCTGCAGAAGCCTGGCCTGATCTACAGTAGCTTAAGAACCTTGCTAAAATAAAAACACTAATAAGCTGAGTTTGACCTCTGTACTTCAGAACATTTTAGGCACACCTCCAAAGCTCAGTTCAACTGGAATTAGATGACGCATCATTCATGTGGAGAAGAAAGAACCACGAAGAATTCTGGTCCATGAGAACCACTGGAGACACTGTGCCTCTAGTTTCAGCTGAGGGAATTCAGACCGTGCTTAGATTACAGTACAACTGTGCTCAGTACAAACACTTCAATCTGAAAAGAAAAACGACCTCTTTGCAAACTTCACTATC
The DNA here is from genome assembly GCF_000747805.2 of Chaetura pelagica. Lineage (NCBI taxonomy): Eukaryota > Metazoa > Chordata > Aves > Apodiformes > Apodidae > Chaetura > Chaetura pelagica. Next base: position 7,957,713 of record NW_009953964.1, read on the forward strand.
ACACTAAGTAGCAAATGGGTGAAATATAAAAGGACAGTTTTCCATCTGCATCCACAACATTCACAGATAAATTCCAAATATGGAGGTTCCTGGATCAGCCACATTAGCTGCTTGCTGGTTACAGAGGGCTAAAGCACAGCATTACAAATATAGGCATAAATTTTGATACTGAAACCAAGTTAAAGTCCTGCCATGAATTCACAGGAAAAGTTCAATTAAGAGGTTTGCTATTAGAGAGCTAACTGTGAAGAAGATGCTAATAGCCATCAATAGCCTGTCAACTCCAGCTTTTTATAGAAGATTTCAAGATGACTGTCAGAATTCTCCCTGGAAAAGAAGCCATTCATTTAACAACAGATAAACTGTTGGTTTCATTAGCAATCTTCTCTTGAGATTATTCATGCAAAATAGCATTTCTGATTAATTTCTGGTGGAAATCTAATCTTAAACTCCTTAAATGTGTGTCACAATCAGCTCCTACAGCTGACTACACAAAAATTCTCTTCCAGCCCTCTCCATTTAACTTCTTTCTAAGGAGCAGTGGGACCTGTTCCTACCTTTCTCATCTCACAAAACAGCTGCATTGCTGACCTTGTCCCAAGACCCCCAACAGAGATCTTAAGAGGCTGTCTCAGCATCAAGCTTAGGATGCTCCAGTTAGGATTAATTTCCCCTACCTTGTTAAGACAAGGGAAAAACAGTCACAGTACCATGACACTTAATGAGAACGCTAAATAGCAATGGGAGCTGCAGCAACAATTCATGCTATCAAACCAATGCACTGACAAAGGCTCAGCCAAGTCAATGTGCCAAATGGACAAGCAAGACATTTTCTCCTCGAATAAAAATCTGGTTTATATGACGCCTGAACACCTGTTGATAATCCACTTTGGGCCGCCTTTTTCTCCGTGACTGGCTTCTTGCACGGGTACCACCAGCACTGGCACCTTCTGTGTGGGCAGTCCTGCTACCCACATCAGCTTCACCTCTGGCAGCCAGATGGGAACTGTCACCCAGTGTCTTCTTTTCTCCAGCTCTGCCCAAGCGTTTCTGCCTCTCACGCTCCTCTTCTGCTCTCCCTCGTCCTGATCCAGCTTTCAATCCCAGAGTCTGAGAGTCATGGGTCAGAGCTAGCTCCTTGGAGACAGCCTTTGAGTCCACTCCCTTCTTTCCTGAGGACTCCTGCAGTTTGAGTCTGTCAAACAGCTGTAAAAGAACATTTGTGTATACAACCATATCCAGAAAACAACAGAGGCAGCTTGTTCAGCATTTCTACATGGTATTTGCATACACAGTCCCAAATAAGAGCTCACAACACACAGAGAGCTACTAGGTTGCTCCATTAGCTCACTTTCCCCAATGCTCTTGTAATATTGTCAGACAGTATTACCAAGATTTTCATCTGTGTATCCTCAGGGAAGACATGAATCCCTAAGATAAGGGGAGTCATCAATCAGAAGAGTGTACACTGAACGGACACTTTGTGTTCCCAAAAACAAACCAGAAGATGCCATGTGGGTGTTCTGGGAGGTGAGCAGACCAGAACAATAGAAAAAGTTATAAAAGCTAGAGCAGCGGATCCAAAGCACCGTATGAACCCATTAATATAAGAACACATGGTGCTGAAACAAGAAACTGCTTTTACTCTGGCATCAAGCAAGATTTTATGAAATACTGATGAATGAAAAGGATTCTCAGCCTGTCTCTTCCCAGCAAAAGGATGGAAAGCCAATCCTTGTGAGAGAGGCCCAAAGAACAATGACAACTTGATTATTTTTAACTGATCATTAAAAAAAAAAAGGGTGGGATCTATCAGAAAACAGCTGGAATTTGAAAGCAAATTCCTGAGAATGAAGCTGTTTTAAAAGCTTTTTGTGATGCTTCTCTGATGCTCAAAAGGCCCAGAGCTATGCCATTTAACAGGCACAGCCCTGTCACAGTTCTTTCGCCTTCATTGTTCAGAAGTCCATCTATCATCTCTTCAGTTCTAAACTTTACTGTAAACATATTTTTTTGCAGCTGCATCCTAGAGGGTATGTTGCTTTGGAGTAACATAGAGAGTCTTGGACTTCATGGTACCTAGACTAGAAGTTCAAGTGACCAGATGTTTTGTTGGCTGGAGACACAGAGTGCCATTCCATGAACTTTACTATCAGTTTTATGCACTGCCGAATCAGCTGGCAGGACAGATGGGAACCAGGCCAGTCAAGGGAGCAAAAAATGCACAGAAAAAATAAGAAAAACAAACAAAAACCACAGAGTGAGCTTATAGAAGGTCAACATATTAAATGAAGCAGTGACAGCAACTGTGATTTCATATTAGGGACCCTGAAGTGAAACTTCTGTAACACTGAACTATGGCCAAAGTACTTTGAAAATATCAGAAAACTGGGTTTCCACCCCCCCAGTCCAAGTCATTTTAGAGTAATCTGTAATAAAAGGAGGTAAAATATTTCAAATGTAAACATAGTTTTCCAATCAATGCTCCTCATTTAGTACTTTGAAAAAGGACATACTAAAAAAACAAAGTGGAGATGGTTACCTACCCGGGTTAGTGTGAGCTGAGGTTCTGCATAGAAAGCTTTGCCCATTACTGGTTTCCTGTATGTCTCATCCACGTCTGTCAGAGCCTAGAAGAAGGTAAAAGAAACAGAAAGGTCAAAATTAAAAGAAAACATGAAGAAGCTTTGGACCAGCTTTGTGTCATGCCATTATAAAATTGTGCTCTGAGAGAAAATCCATCTTAGGAACAGGCTGTACTTTGGAGCTGGCTTCTTAATCATCTAAGTTGTACTGAGGTATAAAAGCAACAGCAAAGCCCAGCATTAACTCTCCCTTAGTTGCAAAATTTTTGTAAGCCTTGCTTGGAAATTCGTTCCCCCTTCCTCACCTATTTCCAAACTTTTAACAGCTGCAGGCTCACAAATATTTAACACCTGCTTTCCCATACATTGTCTTTAAGATCTTCATGAGAGCACAGGGAAAAGCTTTTGCTAGTGACTGATAGTGAAAGTAAACAGAGAAGCTGATGTCACCATAACACAGTGTCTTGCAGAGAAAGCTTTGGAAATTTCTGATATTCCTCACAATCCACCCTCCTAGGTTCTTACACAAAGCCTTTGAAGATGCTGGGAATGCTTAAAAATTACTCTCTCACCTAAAACCTCTAGGATGGCTCAGCACCTCTCAGATGTATTGATCCAACATGAAGTACCACTCAGGTCTGAAACCCAGCACTCAGTGCCAGAGCAAATTAGCTTTATGAACCACAAAACCACATTAATCTTCTCAAAATGCAGTCTGCTTGAACCTGCTGCACATTTCAAGTTTTCAATATAGCAGTTATAAATCAAGGGCTGATTTTAATTACCATATTCCAGAACTTGTCAAATGCAACCAAAAACCCTGTGCAGACTCCACGAAGCCCTTTGAAAGTGCGGATGTGGACGTTGATTTTTACACCGTCTCGGACACAGCGATGAAGCTCCCCCAGTGGGCTGCCTTCATGGACTACAAGAGAGAGAACACCACTGGTCTTCAACAAAAAACATATATATACTCTCACATGTATATATATTAAAAAAAAAAAAAAAAAAAAGTAGAAATCTACACTTGTCTAAGCACAGCAGATCTTGGTACGACCTTTTTATTCACGGCAAATGAAATGAGAAGTCCCAGAGCACTGTAACACACTAAGTTTGTAACTGCCAGACCACCAAAACTCTCCTAATAGTGAGGACCACAAAGATTTTAGAAAATATGAAGGTTTTTCTTGGCATAACCTACAGCTGAATCAGCCATAGCTGAATATCTTTTTGCTACATTTCAGAACATGCTAAGTAATGCTAATCTCAAATAAGAGGGAACAGAGAGCTCGCAGAGGCAGAGACTCCCAGAAAGGCGAAATGCTTAATTAAGGCTGCCTCAGACTAGTTACAATCTGTTAATAAAGTATCAGATGATTTCCTTTCTTTACAGGATTTCTGAAGCAAGAGATGACCTGGATGTAACTAAACCGGACCAGTTTCAATTGAATAAAATGTACTGTTTCAGTTAAAAGCTTCAGCAGGCAGCTGAACATCCTTTAAAGATGAACCAGTCTTTGGCAAAGAAATAAAACTGCTGTAAGAAGCAGCAGCCACCAGTGAAAACATGCTAAAAAGCAGAAAAACAATGCTTTTAGTTGGGGCAAAACTGAAGGAATTCAGTAAAATATGCAACCTACCCAGCAAACACAAGCCTTATCTGCACACTAGAAATCTTTGCAGGTGTAAATTACCTGGAAGGGTAGATATTATTTACTTTAACACTGCCCCATGGTGATGCCATTCCAGTCATAAATTACAGGTACCTGTTCACTTGTGCAAACACAGCCAGAGGATTGCTGTGCAATTCCTACTGAGAGTCAGGGAAAAGCACTGGTCTAAAATCTCACACAGTTCTTCATATTAATAAAAACTAGCTGAGTCAGAGATGACCTCTCCCCTTGTCTTTAGGGACTATGTATTCAAGGTTTGATTTATGCACTAGAAAATACTTCCTGTGATTGTAAAAGGTTAGGGTTTAATAGCTGACCTGCAGAATCTGGCTGCATGGTAACTCTCAGGAACAGCAGGGAAATCTAAAGCAGTTTCCTCTGAATTAACCTAAGCACACAGATTCTTTGAGCCTCCAACTTCATCTTATCAAAATGGCAGAATACACCATTCAAAAGCCTTTAATAGTCTGATATTCACTTCTTGAAAAAAATAAAACCAGCAACACAAGGAATTTATTGTTGCAACAGACCTCTTCTGCAAGCATCAAAGCCTATAATGACCAAGTTCTGCATGCAGCCAGATTTTCCTATGGATTTTGATGCTTTTAAGTATCAGTATGAATAGTTACCTAGTTGGTTTTGTACTCAAAACCGAATTCCTATTTGTGTAAAATAAGCTTATACTTAACACCAGGATTCTGAAGAACTAGAAAACTACTGTAAGCCAAAGGGCAGGTACTCCAAGAAACTCTGCTTAAACTGAAGTCTTTGTCCTCAGGGTAGACTTACACTAAGAGACCAGATTAAAAAATTAAATAAATAATTTTAAAAAAAAAGAGCTCAGAACACTATCAAACACCCTTCTAACTGCTCTGTAGTAACCGCCTGCACACGAGTTCTCTGCCCTCTGGTAAATGCAAAATAATTAGAAATAGCTTCTCATGAACTGATCCAAAACAGACACTGTTAAAGCAGCTTCATTTTTACTTCTAATCACTCCTTGTGACAAGCAAAATTTTGGCTCCACTTCTGATACACAGAATGTAAGGAATATATCATACCTTGTCACAGCTATCTGGGGGCACAGCATCACAACTGTGGGATGCAGCAAACTACACATCACACTTATTTCAGAGGCTGCTGCTCCCTGTAGAATCCAAGCTTCCAACGCTGGCCCACCTGCTGTGCAGACAGGTCCCCTACTTCCAGGGAATGCATAAAATTGTGGCTATAAATTATTCTTAAAACTCTCCAGACTGCTGAATAGTACTTTGCATCTCACTTGTACCGGTCTTCTCCAAAATCCATGCAGTCTAGACTTAGACACTAAATACGTCCTCTTAACTGAAACACAACTTGCTAGACCATCACTGAAGTAAATTTTACAGACGTTTTGTGTTGGTTTTTTTCAATTTCCACCACAGTAATCCAAATACAGGTTCTTAATATTAAGATCCTAATTTGATATTTAAGGTCAATTCTTTCAGAAATCCTGCACCAACAGAAGCTCTGCATTTGTGCAGAACACTCAGCTGACGGGATATTTAGGATCATGCAGCACCTACAGCAATGAATACATTACGTTTTGGGGTGT
>NW_009953964.1:7963749-7964546 GCF_000747805.2 Chaetura pelagica
TAGGGAAAAAAGTTCTGATTGGGCATTCAGAATTGAACATGTTGGGCTTTGCCTTTTTATAAAAAGAACACTAAGGTGATAGCAGTGATCAGAAGAGATACTCTAATCCAAATAAACACTCAGTATTTTTAATTAAGTGCATTAAAATAACATCTTGTTATATAGCAATGTCATTTGGTTCCAGGTGTAGGTGCACAAGTTGCACTTTTTAATGTTTAGGGGCTGTTGCCCTGACTGCATGCAGAAACTTAGACAAGAAACTTGTATCATCACCACAGATTATGAATTTGGGAACATCACAGCTGCCTCCCATCTCAATCCACTAAAAAAAGGAATGCCAGCACTGTATTTATAACCAAGATACAGCCGTGTTACAGGCTCATGCTTTGGTTGAGGCCTAACTATGAGCTGCACAGGTTCAAACCAGGTCCCTGGTTAAAAACCAGTGCTTTGGAAAGCACAGTTTCTCATCCCTTTTCTTTGAAACCAAGAGGATGAACGTAATTAACCAAAAACAGAAAAGGATGCCACCCCAACGAAATCAATGCCATCTCTGAGTAAGCAGTTCTGTGAAACGCACCGTTCCTCATTTCTGCACAGAATTCCCCCCGCACACACGTAAATGTTCCACGCGAACTCCACCACTTCCCCCTCCAACCCCCACACTCAACCACATCCCTTCAGCGGCCGCTCCCCGCAAACCTCCGCACGCTCCATCCCCGCTCCTCGCCTCTCGCCCTCCCCTCAGCCCCCTCAGCCTCACCCGCACCGCAGGGCTGGACCACCCCCACACCCTC
>NW_009953964.1:7965125-7971844 GCF_000747805.2 Chaetura pelagica
GGGGCGGAGCTGCCGCCGCCGGGGCCTGGGGAGCGCGGGGAGGCTGGTGCGGTACCGGTGCGCCGTTATGTTCTCTCTCCTCGCTGCACGTTGTTAACTCCCTGGTGCAGCTTCACCCTGGTCTCTGTCCTGGGGCCTCTGCAGCGCAGCCCGGAGCCCCCGGCTGCCCTGAGGCTGCTCCCCCAGCAGGGCCCGCCGCCCGAGCTGAAGGTGCTTGCAGTAGAATTTGCATTTTAACTCGTAAAAGGGCATCCAGTGGAGAAGCGTTTCTCTGAAGCAAGGGAATGCGCATTAATGCCACAGAGTGGCTTTACTGTAACAAGTCCCACCACCTACCATTAATCTTTCATAACTGGTTCCTGTATGTTTAATGCTTCCTGTTACAGCAACACAACATCGGCCAGAGGTTGCAGACCAGCTGCAGAAGAAACACTCATTTCTTCACTTATGTCACAGTGCAGGGCTTCAGCTGTGGAAATACCTGTAAGCACAGGCATAGGACACAGGTCGAGCTGTGTGTGTCACTCATGCCAGTACTTTTCAAATCTTGGGAAGATTTAATTTTCCCAGACAGCTACTGCCAGGGGCAGCTGGAGCACATTGCCTTATATGTATGTATTGCTTTTCTACACTGAAATAGGTTATTTCCCTCAAAATCCAGTTACACTGGGACAAGCCCATTTATATTTCTGCTCTGAGAGGCTGTATGATTCACTGTTCTGACAGAGGGTCTTAAATGATAATTAAACCCAAACAAAACTGTGCATGAAGCAGGCAACAAACACCAACCCCACCCTTCCCTCTAGCAGCTATTGTCAGGGCTGTTACATCTGTGTCATGCCCAGAAAAACCAGAGAACAGAACTGCAAGTTCATGTTAGTACCCCCTTTGTAGACACCAGGACTGTTCCCCTGTGCTGCTACCTTTCATTCTACTGCACAGCAGGAGACAGATGACTTCCCAGGCCACAGAGAGTGACAGCACAATGTCTACCCCTGTCCTAACAGAATTCAAGTCTATTTAGTATCTTTATTATTAATTCACCATCTGGAACTTGGAGAAAGACCAAGTAATAAACACAGCAGGGAATTTTTAAATTAATTTATTATTTTTTTCAAAAGTATAAAAATCCTGTTCATATGACAAAAGCTTTTAAAATCAGTCATAGGAAACTTCTGGGCTACTTCATTTTCTTTCTGTAAGAATCGGAGACATTAGGCAGCTGAACAGTTTCTCACTAATCTTACTGAACACACTGGCCTTGAAATTTAATACTAAAATGCCAATTGATGTACCCTGGTCCACCTCAGTTAAAACAAAGTCAAAAGCATTATTTTCTCTGCTTTTAATTGTTCAAATATACAAGCTTTTTTATACTTTAGCAGTTCAGTAAAATACCTCCTGGTTTAAATGCTATAGAAATGGATGAAATTTCTATACCCTTTTTCTACAAATATGCACATACAAGGAAGGAACAGTCTTAATTTACAATGAGTTCTTAACATTCAAAATATAATATATTAGGTTTTCCAAATGGGCATATCCTCGTAGGTCAAACAAAATACCTGGATCTTTTTTTCAGGCAACAGCAGTGCTAGACCTAATGCAACTGCTGAACAGGGTTTCAGGTTAAATTCTCCTCAGCCACCATTCACACTCCTCACTTGCCAACAACCCAAGCAGAGCCAAACACAAACTACTGGTTATACTTATCAGAGACATCAACTGCCCTCAGCCAAGATCTCAGGATATTCCTCCCAGAACTGGTCCCCAATAATGTCACAGTGCAGGGGAACGACTTTAGTCCTAGTCCGAGTCACTTCAACTTCCTTTTCTTCTCCTTCCTTTGGCAGTTTAATTTTCTTAGTCATGACTTCATTAATCTGAGAACACAGTTGACACATTAGCAGACATCTGAGACTTCAGAGTGGATTCACAAATGGGGACAAGAAACAAAGCTACAACAAGAGCAGCCATAAACCCTGTAGCATACCACAGTTGAAGAAATTCCCTGAAAATTCACATAACTGACTGCAAGTGCTCTGGAATAAAGTACAATATTTAATTTGAAGGTATGTAAAGCAAATGGAAAGCCTTGCAAACATCTGCATTTACCAAGAAAAAAATACAATTAAGGAGCAAGTGGAATATATTTCCAGGTGGGGGCCTCTATCTGTTCTAAGTAGTTCAAATGAAGTAATAAAAATTGTGGGCTTAAATCTAAATAAAAAAAGACAATAAAGTATTATATATATATATATTTTATCTACAGAAGTGAAAGCTATGAAGCAAGTTATGCCAAAGAACAAGCTCAGCAAGTTATGAAGAACTCTTAGCATAGATAGATGGGATCCTGATCACAGAAAAAATACATCTTTCTAGTTAATATCTCCTAGTACAGAAGGACACCAAGGCCATAAAAATTTATTATTTTCTTGGGTGTCATCTCATACAAAGCACAGGATTTCTTGCAGTAATTCTGGATCAATAAAGTAACCCTAGAACAATGAATCTTCCAAGTTATCATCCAAAGGAATTCCCCATTAACAGCTGTATTCCTTCCTATGCTCCTTTGGAAAAGCAGAAAAGGACTAAGAATATTATGAGCTGAGCTGCCTTACTGAACAAAGGTTCAGAATTCCTTTGCAGTGGAAATACTTGGGATCTAATCCTTTGAGGGGCCTGGCACAGGCCCCAGTGATCACCATATCAAAAAGACAATAAAGTATTATATATATATATATTTTATCTACAGAAGTGAAAGCTATGAAGCAAGTTATGCCAAAGAACAAGCTCAGCAAGTTATGAAGAACTCTTAGCATAGATAGATGGGATCCTGATCACAGAAAAAATACATCTTTCTAGTTAATATCTCCTAGTACAGAAGGACACCAAGGCCATAAAAATTTATTATTTTCTTGGGTGTCATCTCATACAAAGCACAGGATTTCTTGCAGTAATTCTGGATCAATAAAGTAACCCTAGAACAATGAATCTTCCAAGTTATCATCCAAAGGAATTCCCCATTAACAGCTGTATTCCTTCCTATGCTCCTTTGGAAAAGCAGAAAAGGACTAAGAATATTATGAGCTGAGCTGCCTTACTGAACAAAGGTTCAGAATTCCTTTGCAGTGGAAATACTTGGGATCTAATCCTTTGAGGGGCCTGGCACAGGCCCCAGTGATCACCATATCAAGCTGACAACTGTTAGTAAAATGTAATTTTTCAGGAAGCTGAACACTTCCTCAATTTTCAAAGCTGTTAATACTATGAAACCAACTGTATGATTCATTGAACAAAGGAGATGTCTCAGCAAATCCATCAGTCTTGCGAAATTCCACACATTGTCACCTGTTGATACATGTTTTATCTCAATGGTCATAATTTATATCCAAGCCAGACTTGGGAGACTAGTTTTTATCCTGTGCTCATAGTTACAGGTATCTCAAAAACATCTCCAGAGCAATTAGTCATCTTACATACCATTATATGGTAAATATGGTTAGTTTTAAAATGTATTTATATATAGACATACATGTCTGGAACACACCTGGTGATCTGACAATGCAGCTTGTCTGCCACAGTGTACCTATTTAAACATAAGCCTGAAGTTAAGTGCTAATGTAGGTTTTTTACCTTCTGCCATATTAAGACTGTTCCTTTTCTATACATCAAAGGTTCATTGTTGTAGTTGATATTGAATTCAGAAAATAAGATTTCATTCTTATCTCCAGCCAAAGTTCCCTGAGAGGAAATGAAATAGTACTCTTAGAGAAAACACACAAACAAAATTAATCTTTAAGGTGGATGAATTTTGGAAGTAAGATTGACATTTATACAGGTTTTTCACCTTTAAATCACAAATTTTACTTACTTCTCCCAGTATAGAATTTATTTCCAACTGCCAAATAAGGATATTAAAACAGGGGGTTTTATTACATTTTCAAGACACAAAGAAGAAAGTCAACAAACTCCAGGAGAGGACAGAAACAATCTGCTGAAGTCTGCACAAGACAAAATACTACAGAAGGGACTGAAAATCAACAGTAGCTGAATCCTGCCATTGTACTTCATGCATATGGACACTGGATGTTTATATGATGTTTCTAAGGCTTCTGAACTTGCTAATTAAGAAAATAAACTCCTGCCAATACTTGACCAAAAATACATTACTTGCTAATCCTATTAAAATCTGTATGATTCAAGAAGCTGTTGAATCTACACCCACAAAATTATTACAGTAAGAACAGACAAGCCAGCCAGGGCTGCTGGCTTGGCAAGACAAGGCACAGCTTTGCAAACCTTAGGATCTTCTTTGTAGCTGGAAAAAATCCCCATGACCTCAAAAGAGTCTTACCTGGAGTCTGTCCTGTGCTTGCCCTGGTGTCAAACCACTTCGCTGTACAAGCATCCAAAACACTGTATTATAAAGGTTATTAACATGGCCTATAGAGAGAGAGAAAAGAGAGAAAGACTATTTGCCAAATCTGAGTTTTACTTCCAGAGTCATATCTAAGAAACAGGCAAGAATAAAGGGTAATTAATAACATCAGTTGCTAGTGAAGATAGAATCTTTCAGATCAATTTTTAAGCTACTGCATATCACACATTTCACTGCAATTCTGAGAAGGGAGAGCAGAATTATCTTCATTTGAGCAACCAGGTACTAACAAAAGCCTAGAAAGTAAATCCAGTGGTCTGCTCTAACATGAAATATGCAGCACTTCTGACTGCTACATGGTATGAATTTGAACATTTACCTCTCTTGATTAAAGAAGATTACCTTGGCCAAACAATCCCAGAACATTACAAATAATAAATTAATTCTATTAATAATTCTAGTATTTCCTGTGCTGAACTCATTCTCAGGATTCAACAAATAGAGTTGCAGCCTGAAAACTCAGAATTTCACCCAGCATTTCTGTACCCATATGAAACCAAAACAATTTTAATATTGTTTATTTAAAACTCCCACCCTACCTACTTTCTTTCACTTGTATCTCTATACATAAACACACTGGCAATAAAAGCATTTCTATTCAGAGAGGAAGAGGACTCAACTGTACAGATCTCCACTTTTTAGAAACCCTTACAATCTGCTTGTCTCCAGCTGAGGTAGTCCTTTAAATTTTGGTTGCTGGGATACAACACAATTCGTCCATCAAATCCTGGTGGGTACAGAAGCTGCTGGTCCTTAAAGTAATCCTTCCAATAGAAGACGTAACTTGAGGCAAACTGGGAGACCACGTGAGTCATGAACTTACTTGCAAACACAAAATAGAAGGAAAAGGAAATACATACATCAATACAATTATATATCTGTGATAATCTGAGGTATCAGTAGTGATAATTCTAGTGGGGAGCAGCATTTCTTAAACAGTGACCCAACAGATCAGCACAGAGTATTTTGATGGCCGGGAAGTACTGAAGACCAAGTAGAAGAGTTTGGGAAAGGTAGCATTTTAGAATGTTCACTCTAACAATGTTTGTTTCTAAAGTTTGTTTTATTGATTTATTTTTACTTTTTGCCTCTATCACTGAACAAATTTTCCTGAAAGATCACAGGCAAAGAACTCACAGGAAGAACCTGAACTAACTATAGCCATGGCACCCAAACACAGCCTGACTCCCAACCTCTGTGGGAGGAGGAACACAAATCTAAAGAATAATTACATGTTTAAAGCCAGATGTTAAAAACAAGTTCACTTCAGTATCAAACAGCTGTTACCTTGCTCTTCTTTTAAACCATCTACTCTTCTTTTTGAAAACAAAACTGTATTCATCGCTCTGTCCATAAGCAAGAGCAATATCCTCCAGTTCTTGCATCACTGTCTGGGCACACTTGGTCATCAGATGAAGAGCACGGTCATCATTTGGCTTTTTGAACTCATGCTGCTCAGAAAACCTTCAAAGTAAAAACGGTTGAATAACAATTCCTTGAAGAGCTAACCCAGTCATTCTCATCACATTTACTCTCTGTGGATATTGATTCCCAGCATTCTGCCAATACTGACACAGAATTCCTTCCTAGTATGAGAAACAATAACAAAAAACTGGTTTTTATACAGATAACCCATTTTCTTTCTCAGCAGTGTCTCACTCTAACCAGTCCTTCAAAACAACTGGTTTCCCTATTTTTCTTCTAATAAAAGGATGACAAGTATTATTTTCTGTAAACTCCCTTTCTCCCAAGGTATTTTATAGCCCAACACGGGCAACATGACCAGCAAACCTGTCAAAACGTGAGGCCTTTACCAGAACCCCTTGTGATCAAAATAAATCCCCAGCAAGAACAAGTCACCCACCACTCCAGAGAACTGTGCTCTTTGGTTGATCCCAAAGAAACAGGAACGCCAGGCAGCCCCTGCCCCAGGCAGGGACGAACGCCCGTGCACCCACCGCTGTCCCTCCCGGCACAAGGTTCCCCACCGCCCAGCCGCAGGCTGGGCTCTCAAGTTGCCCACAGACAAACACCAGCAGTAACTCCATGCCCTGGAGAGCCCGAGTGAAGGGTTCGTAGGAATTAGAGAGGAAGGGGGATGTGTAACCCCTGCACCTGCGAATTTCCACGGGGCGGGCAGGGAACTCCCAGGGACGCCTGCACGGCCCCACCCGGGCTCCCTGCCCGCAGCTCAGCACTCAGGGCCCGCGCCTTTCGGCTAAGAAACTCGGGGGCAGGCCCCGCCGCGCCCCAGTCCCGTCTCCCGCTGACTGAGGCG
>NW_009953964.1:7972359-7976296 GCF_000747805.2 Chaetura pelagica
CCCGCCGCCCCCCGCAGGGCCAGGCCAAGGGGCCCCTCAGGGTGCTGCAGGTCAAACTTGAGAAGCTGAAGGTGGAGAAGGAAGATCCCCCGGGCTGCGCCTGGAACCGCGACGAGCCCGCAAAGAGCGAGCCGGGGCGCTCGGCAGCCCCAGGGGCGGGCAAAGAGTTGGCCCCCGGTGCCGGCAGGAGAGAAAGGGACCGTGACAGTGTCAGCAAAGAAAGCCAGAAGGAGGTGAAGGTGGAGGATGGGAAGGAGCCCAGAGCTGATGTCAAAGCGGAGCCGCCCGACGGGCCCTTCGAGGCCTGCAGGGTGAAGGTGGAGAAGGACGATGCCCCTTCTGGCTTCCAGCCTGGGCCTGCTTGTACCAGCACCTCGCAGCAGGCCGAGGGGGCTGGTGCCCTCCCTGAAGATGTGAAGATCCCCGTTATGTTTCCCTCCTTGCCTTCTGGGACCTGCTTACGGATCCAGGGCTCTCTGCCACCTGAGCTGATCCACGTCCCCAAAGGGCCGGTGAAACAAGTGCCCCTCAAAATGCAGTCTTTGCTGGAGCCTTCAGTAAAGATTGAAACTAAAAACGTGCCCTTCACAGTCCTGCCTGCAGAGTCAGGTATTCAGAGAGCTCACAAGGGGTCAGCAAGTGGCACACGGCTGGCGGGTCATCGGACAGAACAGCAGGGGAAGGGTCGTGTTGGAGAACCAGCCCTTTGGCTGGGCTGGAGTTTGTAAAACTTCAGTGTAAGGCATAAACATATGGGAGCACAAAGTTCTGTAGTGATTTAAGGCAATCCACGTGCTCCCTGACTACATGAAACCCCTTCTGGCAGTGTTCAGAATTGCACTGAGTTGTGATTGCAAGATTAAGGTCAGGAACCTGCTTGATTTTTAAAGCTGTTAGGTATTCATGCACCTCTCTTAAGAAAATATGGGCATGTTAGTTGAGGAGCATTTTGAAACATCTGGATTAGAATCTTACTTTTTTTTTAAGATACCTAGGCTTTCAAAATGAGTGACTTAAAGTGACACCTTAAAAGACTTTTGCCCTGTATTGATAATCTGAAAGAATTAATTTCTAAGCCTTTTTCAGAGAGGAAATGGCTCGCTCAGAGACCAGTTGTGAGAGGTCTGGGGGTTTATCATGTCACCAGCTCTGAATGCAGTTGATGTTTACAAAGAGGCAAAGTTGGATACCATAACAGATTTGGTAACACAGGTTTCTGCAGCAAAAGAAGTGTCAAATCTGAGAAAACAAAGAGAGAGGGGGAAAAAAAACCCCAACTAATCAGAAACCCATATGAGCAGCAAGCTCAGCTGTGAAGTCAGGGACTGCACAGGTGTAGGGACTAAACTGCCTTACCATTATTAGCTCTGCTCCCCACATGATTAGGGCTTTGGATAAGTAGTTCTTGTGGTGATGATGAATTTGCAGTGATATGATCTGTGCTATGCAAAACTTACTTTATAAATTTATAAAAAGCCCATTCAGCCAAAGGAAATCCAAACCAGCATGTCAGCAGCCCCATATGTTTCTTTTATTTATTTATTTTTCCTTTTAAATACGTGACAGAAGTCAGGGAAATTATTCCTCATGCAGTGGTTCAGTGAAGGTTAGTGGAGGATACTCCCTTAGCCTTATGTTTCTAGGAACTGCCCTCCAAATGTGCATCAAGTTCCACGGGTTCCAAAGCTCTAGGGATTTGTATTTTTTTTTTGACAAACGATCCTCTTGCTGTGCTAGCTCATGTAACCTGGATTGGATTTATTGCCTGAAAGGTGACCCTCTTTCCTTGTTTCCTTGCATAGGTATGCCAGACACTCCATTTAGCAGGGACAAAAGTGGCCATGTCAAACGTCCCATGAATGCCTTCATGGTGTGGGCCAGGATCCATCGGCCTGCCCTGGCAAAAGCCAACCCTGCTGCCAATAACGCAGAGATCAGTGTTCAGCTTGGAGTGGAGTGGAGCAAACTGACTGAAGAGCAAAAACAGCCCTACTATGATGAAGCTCGTAAGATAAAGCAAAGGCACAGAGAGGAATTTCCTGGTAAACATGGTTTTATTTGCCTGAGTGCTCTAGAAGTGCAAGTTCTTTTGAAAAATGGATCTCATTCCTCAGTGTTAGAAAAATAGAGTTAGAAAAAAAATTAGGAAAATGTCAAACAGACGTGATCCTTCTGTCAGCTTTAAAGTGCCTCAGAGCATTTCAGCTGTGCCACATCACTGCCTACTATTCTGTATTTTCTTATCTCTCAGTGACAACCTAGTAACATAAAAACAGTGCTAAAATATCTTAATTTTATTTCCACCTCTGATAAAATGTCCCATTTATTAGCTCACTGAAACAGATGGAGTTTTGCCTTTGACTGTAGGAGCAGGTTTGGGGCTCCTCCTTTTTAGATACTTCAGAATTACAGATACCATAGCTTTACATGACAAATGAGACAATCCCCAAAATTGGATGTCTGCATCTTTTTTTCTTCAATCTCTGACAGGTTGGGTTTATCAACCCCGAATAGGCAAAAGGAAGCGTTTCCCACTGCCTGGATCTGCTGCACTTCCCAGCACGTCTCAGAACGTCGTCACTAAAAGTCCATCTGGTGTTTGCTCCTTCCAGCCACCTATTTACTCTGTTGTTATCCCCAATGTTCAGAGCAGTATTGGACACCCAGTCTGTGAGTTTTCAGTAGTGAATGATTTTAAAAATTTGGAATTTACCGATTGTAGTAAAAGTTTTACTTACATTAGTATAGATGTAGTTAAAACTGTTTCTCAGTCTTTCTGGACACCACTGTTTCTGTCAGTCCTTCTCTGCCTCTTAATCTCTACCTACTGTTTCCTCAGCCTCTTAATTTCTTCTGGCTTCTTCATTACTCACAGATCCCTGCTATTGTCTTTGTAGCTCCTGGTTCCCTCCTCCTCTTGATCTCTTTGGATCTCTATTATTCAACATGTGTTTCCTGTTAAGCTACAGCTGTTTCTTTTTCTTGGTCTGTCTGCACCTCACACTTATCTTACCTCACAGATCTCCCTGCAGTAGTGCTCAGCCTGCTCTGCGAAGCCTGAGAGAGCTCATTAGCTTAGCCCATGGCACCTCCACTCTGTTGCTGGTGTTCCTTGGTGGTACGGGCACCAATGCTCTAGAGCAAATGCTCAGCAACTGGGACTGCTTAATGAGAGACAGCAGAAAAATTGTCAACAAGGTTCATCAGAGAGGAAGTTAGCAGGGTGCTTGTAAAGTGTGTGCTACAATATTAAAGCAGCCACTAAATCTGAAAAATAAATTATTAATTTGCATATTTTCCATAACTAGTTACTTAGGTATGTATGCACACCTGGAATAGTTCTGTGTGTTGTTGCTATGAGCTTGCACATGCCCACAGTCTGAGCATCCATAGCTCAACTTTTATACTAACAAAACTGTGCTTACAGAAGGAATGGATTAAAAAATTGCGCCTAACCTGGAAAGATCCTCCTTTTTATAAGAAGTCAATATGGGAAGTGAAATAGATTGTAGCATGAGAGCCCAGAGGCAACTATAATAATTGACCTGCATGTTGAAAGAGCTATGACAGTGCATGGGTAGTGAACTTCAACAACAAATAGCTCAGATCCAGGCAATGGTGTTTTTCTTTTTGAGTCCACTGACAAGGGCTGCTCTCTTTCTAATGAGGCAAGTCAATGAAATGGCTGGTTATGCTGTGTGGCAATATTCAGAGAAGTAAAAGAGCACCAAGCTTTGTTGTGGTGAAGTTCTGTGTTAGTGACGTGATCCTTTCTTAAGACTGTCTGTAAGTTTGACCAAAAATGTATTGTTTTGGTTTTTTACCCTTATGTATTTTGTAATGTTGTCCTCAGAAGCTACTATGTTTCATTCCAGAGTTTACTGTGCTATTGTGGTTGAAATGATTCTTAAATACAAGCTGTAAAAATATAAATGCA
>NW_009953964.1:7976343-7984551 GCF_000747805.2 Chaetura pelagica
ATGCTGAGTTGGGAGGGTCCCATCAGGATCGTGAAGCCCAACTCCTGTCCCTCTGTAGGGCACCCCTAGAATCACAACATGTGCCTTAGAGCATCATCCAAATGCTTCTTGAACTCAGGCAGGCTTGGTGCTGTGGCCACTTCTCTGGAAAGCTTATTCCAGTGCTCGACCATCTTCTGGGTGAAAAATCTTTTCCTGATATCCGACCTAAACCTCCCCTGTTTCAGTTTCCTGCCATTTCCCCGAGTCCTGTCATTGATCACAGTTGTGAAGAGATCAGTACCTGCCCCATCTCTTCCTCTCAGGAGGAAGCCATACACTGCAATGAGGTCACCCCTCAGCCTCCTCTTCTCCAAGTTGAACAATCCAAGTGACCTCAGCTGTTCCTCATAAGTCATCCCCTCCAGACCCTTCACCATCCTCCTGGCTAACCTTTGAACCCTCTCCAATAGCTTGACATCCTTTTTATATTGCGGTGCCCAAAATTGCAGGCAGTACTCAAGGTAAGGCCTCACCAGTCCAGAGCAGAGCAGGACAATCGTCTCCCTTGACCTCTGGCAACACTCTGCTTGATACACCCCAGGACAGGGTTGGCCCTCCTGGCTGCCAGGGCACACTGCTGGCTCATCTTCAGTTTGCCATCAGTCAGGTCCTTCTCTGTCACACTGCTCTCCAGCCACTCATTCCCTAGTAGTTGCTCCATCCCAGGTGCAGAATCCAGCACTTGTCCTTTTTAAACTTCACGTGGTGGTGACTGCCCATCTCTCTAACCTGTCAAGGTCTCTCTGCAGGGCCTGCCTGCCCTTGAGGGAGTCAACAGCTCCTCCCAGGTAGTGTGGCTTGAGAATACTAAAGCAATGTGTTTTGAAATCTGTCTGTATAAAGGCAGCCCTGTTGACATGTGGTGTGATTTGAAAATGTACATTCAAGTTTAAGTTCTGCAAAACATTTCAAGGTGAGATTGGCTGGCTGGTACCTTCATTGGTGAAACAACGTACCAGAGAGTAAGGTATTCTGACTGTTGCCTCTGCTCCTCACTTCTCCTTTGGCATCACGCAGATTTGTTCAGAATTTGGCTCACTCCAACTCAGCTAGTAAGACTTTGGAGGTGTTCTGAGCTTCAGGTGCTAAATGCATGCTCCAGCCCCATTCTGTGGCCATATTAGGACAAGACACAGCTCTCACCAGCCTCACAGCCTCAACACTCACTAGCCAATTCCTTCTTCTTTCACCCTTGAGTTTCTGTAGAAGGAAGCTTGAATATGTGGGCTCTAAACCCATCTGTCATGACACGTGTAGGCCAAGTGGTGTATGAGACTGAGTTGCAGGGAAGTGATGGTTCTAGCTCTGGCTGTGGTTTGCTGTGCTGCTATTGATGAGAGATCTTTCTCTGTTCATGTCTGATAAATAACTGTTCTGTTTCCTACAGGTGAGTCTCCTGCTGTCCGGCTGCCGGCTGCTCCCATGCAACACGCTGGGCCCATTGCCCTGTTCCAGACCACTAGTGCCAGCACCGCATCAGTGGCTGTTCCCACTCCAACCCTGCCCCTGCACTCTGTCATTTCAACACAGCACTTCGCTGCACCTGCTCAGACACCAGCTCTTAATCTATCATCTGTGCTCAATTGCTCTCTGAAGAGACCTGCACCCGTTGTCATTGAGAGCTTCAACAGAAGCCCAAGTAACATCACCACCACTAATGGCAGATTTTCTGTCCCTAATACTGAACCCCCAAGGGAGTACCCAGGGGCTTCTCTTTTCCCTAGAGGTGTACCTCTTCCCAGAGCTACCCCTTTTCTTCACTCACGTATCTACCAGTCTCCTCCCATAGGTCAGCCAGCTGGTCTGTTTGGAGTACCTCCTCAGTTTTCATTTCACCATCCTTACTTTGTACCTGGACCTCACTATTTCCCCTCAAGGTAATGAAATCCTTCGTTTCAGTACCTATAAGAACAAATGCTAAAAGGTAGAGAGTCTGTTGACCTACAGAAAACAGATGGAGCATTCAGAAGAAAAGATGCTTTTACCTTCCTATAGCTCCTGTGTGGTGGGACCTGCTGGCCTGAGGCTGCTCATAGCACATGCTCAGTTACTGAAGGCTCCATAGTACTGCTGCAGCAACTGGCACTCTCAAGCCCACAGTAAATGGAAGTATCTTCTCTCCAATTTATGTGCAGTTGATTTCTGCAGAAAAGCATTAGATCTAGTGTAAAGATACGTTGAAAATGAACAGATTAATTAGGTGTGTGAGATGTCTCCTGGGTACTGTGATTGCAGCTGTCAAAACTACCAGTGTTTCTGAAACCCAGCCTGGTGGGAAATGTCTTCAGAATTCTTATGAGAGTAGTAATTCCTAGTTTTTCTCACACAGTCTTTGGGTAGTCAATCAGAGAAGATCACCTAATCAAAGAATGTACAAGCTAACACATGTATTGTCCTGTGGGTATTTCCTAAGCCAAGCATGGAAAGGAAGGACCAGTGCTCTCCCAGCAGCTGCTGTGCTGCTCAAATGCAAGAATTCTGACAGTCTGTTGATGTGCTCTCATTTCACAAAACCATGGCCATACATATTCTTTGTAAAGCATAGTTTTTCTTTTGAGACCATGCAAAATGAAACATAACAAGTTTTATATGCTGCTCTTTCCTATTAACAGCCATAACCTGCATGTTCCCACAGCAGTAAGTCTACCTGGCCAGAAATTAGGGCTGGTGGTGACCCATCAAACTAAAGAATTTAAAGAGCTGATAAGTGCAATAGAAGATATTTCTATTTTTTAGATCCTTTAAAGAAACACAGGTCACATATTCCCAAAATGGCTAAAGATGAACTTTGCTTAGCTCATGGTCTCTGAAATTAAAGAGTTTTGTAAGGCCTTTGAGGAGGAGGAGTGATCTTCTACCATAAAAGACTATTCCGAGTTCACACATTAATGGACTTCTGAAGGCTGCCAGCTTTGCTAATTCCAGGATCTTTTTAATACAGTGATTTATAAGTTCCCATTCCTATAAACTAATTTCTTGCATACAAGAATAATAATTTCTGAGCAGCATTGACAGTGCAAAGGTATCTATGCAGATTTATGCACTAAAAATTTAAATGTTAGACTGGAACAATGAACAGTCTCCCAGAAACCTCAGCAGACATTGTATCAATGTCTTTATAATGTCTGCACTGTAGAGCTTTATTACTTCCTCACACACTTTGTTTACTTAACAATGTAGTGACTTTCTGTAACACTACATAAATTCCTTGTGTCCTTCTGCATCAGAATAAAAATTCAAAACTTCTGGCACCAGAGGAATACAGTTACACTGGACATAGGAACTTTCTTCCATACTAACATTCCACATAGAGCAACAGCATAGTAACTATGTGGTATCACTGTACCTTCTTTAAATAGTAACATTGAGAGCCACATACTGGGCACAAGGATTCTACTGGCAATCCTGTTTAATAACAATGTAACTATGCAAGAGTTCACTCAATAAAATAAGAGGGTTTTACCTGTCTCTCATTATTTTTGGCATGCAGAAATAACACCAACTGACTTTTGATGCTTTGTTTTACTATTCTGAGTGTGTTGGTTAACATAATGCAGGCTTATCAGATGCTGGTTTGTCCCTGTTATTTCACTGATTAATGGAATGGGGTTTGTGTTTGTTCTCAGAGCAACACCATGGGTGTATCTCACATGAAGAGGTGCACAGTTACGGAATCTGGGCACAGCTCTTGCTGTGGCCCCAGTGTTTAAGTTAGGCATGGTTTTAAAGTATGTGTGTTCTGAATATTTCAACAGGATAAGCTGACTAGCAGAGACCATTGTGTCATTCTGGTTTCCTTAGCTGAACAGAAGTCCAGGCAATCCTCATTTCTGCAAACCAACTTGCCTTTTCTTTCATTGCAGCACATGCCCGTTCAGCCGGCCTCCCTTTGGCTGTGGGAACTACTCCAGCCCCATGCCTGAATGCCTGGGCTTTTGTGAAGGCAGGTACCAAAGACAGGAGGCAATGTTTTCACCTCTGGATGGAAACTATCCTTTCAAGGGATACTCAGAAGAAAACATACGTGAGAAGCACCACAGCTGTGAGAGCCTTGAAGCCATGTCCATCTCCAGCAAGGAGTGGTATTCCAGCCCTCTGCCACAGCTGGACATTGAAACATTGGAGGAGGTTTTGTCAACTGCCCCACCTAGTCCCTCCAGCAGCCAAATAATCAATGTAACTGACAGTGACGAGGAAGAAGATGTAAAGTTGTTGCAAGAATTGTAATTTTTTAAACAAGTTCCAATCCAAAGAAATATTATAGAATGGGAAATGCTTCCTTCTATACTGTCTTTTTGGTCAGCATGTTCAATGGAAAGCCCAGGTAGCTTGAGAGAGCTGTACAGATCATTTTGAAGAGTCTGATGAACTGTTTGTATATTGAGAGATCACAGGCAGATCAAAAACCTCTGAGGTTTCATCTGCTTCATCAGAGCATTGCTTGGGCTCTGGCTCAGGAAAACACTTATACAGGAGTTCAGCTCTAAGCATGTGATAATGTGCTTTCCTTAGGAGAGGTGTGCTTCAGCACATCCTTTTAGTGCCCAAATAGCCATTTTAATGGTATTTGTCATTATTTTGCAGGCATTACTTTTGGAGTTTTAGCAAGTGAAATAATTCTTGTGTTCTGACCATAAGGTAATTCTTGCTGCAGAAGGTCTAGAGAGTGAAGTCAAGAATAATTCTGCAATACTTTATTTTTCCTTTGATTACACAGTTTTGAGCTTCATTTGGATAATTTTTAACTGTATTCTGTGATACAACTGCTATATAACACACTGAAAATGTACATCCATTTCAGAAATATCAAGGTCTGCAGCTAATTCCATTATTAAAATTGGGTTTGTCCAGAAGGAGTGGTGAGGCATGGTAGCACCCAGGGAAAGGAAAATGGATGGGATCTGGCCCTGTGACTTACACTAGTGGGCTGTGACTTGACCCCTGAGCATAGTTAGTACTGTAAAGAACTATCCAGGGAAAACCAAAGTCTCTGAAGAATATCCAAAGCTTTTAAGAAAAAAATCTGTGCTGAACCCAAAGATTAATGTTATTCAACATTTTTTTGGCCAATATTTGTTATTTCAGTAACTTTTTTTTTTTTTTTTCTACCCTGTTGTTTTGCTGTTGTTTTATTTGAATAAACTCACTTGAACAATGTATCCCCAGTGCTTCATTTTAAGCCATGGACATTGAACTGAATAGGGACAGGTAAATTGTAATTCATACTAGTGTATGTACATGTCTGTGGGAGTATTTATATTTATATTATGTAAATCCAACTACCAGAAAAATATGGGAAGAGCTGAAAGCCAGGATGGAAGAAGTTCATTCATCCTGGGCTGCCAGACAATGCTAAAGAATGATTCAGAGGAATCTAGAGTGACATCTCAAATAGGACATCCTGTATTTCATGGGTTATCCCACTAGATCTGTTGGATCTTGAACTTTCTGTTGAACATGAGGCTTAGTTTCTGGTCTGTGAGCTCATAACTCCATTTTCCTAGTCTGAGATCAAAACCTCTCATTTGAGAACTACTGCATTTTGTAGTTAAAGAGCACAGAAGCTTGAGTGAATCCTGTCTACCCTACAGATTGGAACTGTGTTGTGAAAAACCCCTTGCTCCCAGCTGCATCTGCAATGCAGATCAATCATGAAGAGAAAAGTCTTATAAATAGTAGAAAATGCCTGTTTGTTTCTAAATTATCTTCTCACTGAAAACTGTTTTGACCTGCAGGAATGCATGTGGGCAAGTGTATGAATTCCTGCACAAGCATGTTTCAGAGCATAAAACAGCTGTTTGTGGGATTATTCTCTAGATTTAACTTTCTTCTTCTCCCATTTTCTTTTTATACACTAGGTAGTAGGATACAAGCTATGTTGCAGTGCACTAGAATCTAGACCAGTTGCTTGCCATGTACAATACAAATTTACTTCCTCCCATCTGAGGGTGTCCAGCAGTGATTGAAGGGAAAACACAATATTGTACTCTGAGTGGAAATCTGTCCTGTTTAATATCTCAAAAGCTGGAAGAAGACAAGATTGAGGGTTAATACATCCTGGATGTATCAACATGAAACAAAATACAGTTGTGAGCCACTGCTTGGACCCACCCTTGCTCTGGGTGCTGCATGGGGGGCTGCAGCTCATAGGTATGTCCATCCCTTGATCACAAGGGATGCAGCAGATAAGGAAACAGAACAGAGACTTCCAAATTCCCAGCTGATACTTTTAATCAGGCAGTTGGGATCCTGGAGGAAATGAGTCTGAGTCTGTGTAATTCCGAGATAATGGAAAGCCTGACCTTGCTTTGTGAATCAGGCAAATGTCCCATTGACTCCAGTAAGAGCTTATTGAGGAGATGGGTACAGGCAGGATCTGACTCACTCTGTGCCAGAGGCAGGCAGCCCTACAGCTTCTGGGCACGGTTAATTTGGCTGGGATACCCTGGATCTTCCATGCAACCGATGTCTCAGCAATGTGATATATCATATATATATATATATATATATATAACAACTGCACAGTCTGTGGTTATATTTTTATAGAGGGGCTTTCTGGTGATTTTAAATTAAGATAGCAATTCTCATATTACCAAGATCCAAAGATAAAAATATCACTGTACAACAAATGCAAATATTGCATGTATTTAATTTTCATGATCCTTGAATGCAGAGAAAAATCACACACAGTTTTTGGCCAAAGTATTTTAACAAGCTTAAAAGAAGGCTCCTTTTATTACATTTTTGTGCTGTTTTATTTTATTTTTTTTTAGCTGATTTTCTTTTAGAGAAACATATGGAATAGTCCTTATGAAGATTTGTTGTAATGGGAAGATTTTTTACAACCTTTCAGTGCAAACATGCCTATTCCTCATCAAAGTTGTTGGTTTTTTTTTTCCTTTGGGCAGACAGAAATTTTATGCAGGGATGAAAGCAGAATAGCCTAGTTTGTGTCTAAATTTGGCTTGCATTTTTACTTATTTATAATAAAGGCATCAACAATAGTGCCACTGTTTTCTTCTATATTACAGGCAGCTATAAATAAATGGGAGAATTCACAAAAAAATTCGAGGTTTCCCTTCGAGAGACTCCATATGATTAGAAAGGAGCTTTAATCTAGATCTCAGATTTTTGTTCTGAGAAAACATGATTTAATTGTGTGATGAAAATCTGTGACTTTCCTGTGGGCCAGCTAAAATGTCTCTTATAGCCTGCTCATCCTGATGATTCCCTCTAGATGTCCCCAAGATGTCCTCGCTTTCTTCTGCCAGTGTGACATCAGGAGTAAACCAACCTTCACAGGACCACAAAGGTTCAGTGTATGAAGTGCTGGGGACCTCTGTGAAAATTACAATGCAAAATGACAACTGCAAATGGAAACAGTCACATTTCCTTTGGGTGCAGTGGCAGGAGTCAGGAAAGACCTTCAGTAAAAGAGAGCTCAGTGGTTTCAAAAGCATAAATAAACCTCTGGACAAAAGACAAAACCTTTACTGTTCTCTTGCAAACCTTTATTCTAAATGGAATATTAATTTCCTGTCAGCCTGACTTACCAGTACACTCTGAAATGTAGCCAGGTGCAAATTCTCCCCATTTCTTCAGTTGGTTTCCTGGTGGTTCACCCTACACAGGCACTCTGAGTAGAGAGATGAATGGAAAGACTTGTGTGGGTAATGGGGGTCGATGGCTGCCTGCAGAGCAGGGCTGAGAGGTGATGCCTTTCCTTGCCACTCTGAGCCAACCTCAAAAAGCTGCACGTCAGCCCAGCCCTGCAGCCTCGCTCCTGTGGGAGCCCGGGACTCCCAGCAGAAGTTCACTGGCACAAGGGAAGGCAGTTGCTGCTCCTCATGGGCTCGGTATGTCCCAGAAGCATCTACAGCACCATGGAACATAGGTGTTTGCAGCTGGTGTCTTCAGCATGGCCCCACCAACTTGAACTCTCAGGAGCAGAGGGATTTAGGATGCCCTGAAAACATGGGTTAATCATGGTTGGATTGTTTAGACATAAATATAATAAACAAACAAAGAAATAAACAAACAATTGAAGCCATAGCACAGCTCCTTGACAATGATTTGGCCGCTGTCCTCCTCCAGGTCTCTCCTCGGGGCCGGCTTTTGGGGCACAATGGATTTCCGTGCTGGCACCAGAGCTAAGGCGGGGCGGGG
>NW_009953964.1:7985201-7988380 GCF_000747805.2 Chaetura pelagica
CGGCGCGGGCCCCCCCGCCGGCGGCGGGGGGCCTCCTGCCGCTCCCCCGAGTCCCGGGAAAGGCTGGAAGAGCTGCCGGGCACTGGGCGTGAGGCTCCTGGCCACCCCCATTCACCCTGTGCCAGGCTTGTGGTGGCCTGGCCCTCTGTCGTGCTCTGAAGCCGGGATCAAGCCCACCTGGCCTGGGTGGCTGTGGAAGGGCGATGCAACCAGGGGCGTTTAGGGACCATCCGCTGTAGGAGATGAACCGCAGCTTGAGGATGCTTCACTGAGAAAAGCCAACCAGCAGCCCAGGTGTGTCTGGCGGTGCCTTGGGCACCGTGTGTATCGATGCAGACCTTCCCCCTCCCCTCAGCCGGGTGGGTGCGGCGGTGGCTCCTGCTGGGAACCGCGGGGCTGCCGGGCTTCCCAGCCTCTGCATCGCCACAAGCAAGAAGTTCTCGGTTGCCTAATCAGATGAAAGAGGAAAATCTAGATGCTATTTAAGTTATGAATCAGAAATAGGGAAGCCACAGCATTGTACTACAGAAAAATCATGGCATGTCCCCATCAGTGGTCTTATTCTGGGGTTTAATCCTTTCCATATGATGAGATTTCTGAAACCTTTGATTGTGTCATATTGTAAAAAGAAAAAAAAAAAGCTACAATGACTCTCTCATTATTTTAATACTCTTTAAAGTGGTGCTTCCTGAAAGTTTTGGTTCTCTTTATTGTTCATAGAGCTGCAAATACATCTGGACAGCATTTGCCCATATACAAATTTGCTGGGTCTCAGGGGTCATACTTGGTTTGTTTCAGACAAGTTCCTGTTGGCTCTAACACCAGTGTTAGCAAAATTTATGTACAGCTGGGATATTTCAGTTACACAGCATTTGGTGGACTCTGAAATAGTGGGATTATTGAGGAGGAGAAACATTATTAGTAATAATACTGCTTGGACAACGTTTGTGAAAAGACTAATGATGATGGAGACCCTCAGGCTCTCCCAGTTATGGGCAAGACAACCTCCATTGCTTACATGTTAGCAAAACAGCAGGGCTACCCTGAGATGCACTGAGCACCTGTGAGTCAGTAAACTAAACTCAGCTGCTTGGAATTAGCTGTTGTTGTATATACTAAATGTATTAACTTGTTTTGCATCCTCTGCATGGGCCTGGTGTGATGTCCTGGCAACTGACAGAAGGATGAACAAAACCCAGAATATGAGCAAGGAGCTGCTCAAAAAACTTTGTAACTGAGCTTAGAATTTATGAGATGGCTAGTGAGTGTATCTCTAGGCTGATAGATCTTTCATTAGAACATCCTTTTCAGTCAGCCTGGGTTTATTTTGCCCTAGATTGATTTGTTCTACAAAATCCCCTGAAACACTGAATTAGGAAATACTGCAAGTTCAGAATCTCACTAGTTTTTTTTTTTAATTATTTTTTGTTCTTCCAGCTGAACAGAGAGGTCTGTTCTTATCAAATGGGTTATTTTTCTTTTAAGGAGTTTATTCATCTCTTTCCTTTATGTGAAAGCACTCAGACTCAGAAATCCCCAGCTGACCTTCAGTAGTGGTCTTGCTCTGAGGGACATAATACTGGAAATCTCCAGAGGTCCTCATAGTTGGTCCTCTGGAAAGCATATTCTATTCTTTCAATCTCTTGCTGTTACTGATTCCAGTCCCTTGGCAGCCTGGGACTAACACAAGACCAGCTAGGAGATGACTGTCTGAACAATGTCTAGAACTTAGACATCTAAGGGACCCTGCTGTATGCCTTTTATTGGCGTTTTCTGCAAGTAAAAGAATCGTGTGAAAAACTCTGAAAGAGGCGTGACTCCTTCTGTCCTGTAATAGACTCCTAAAAATGTCTTTTTCTGCTGTGACAACAAAGGAAGCTTTGGTTAACTACCTCATTTATTTGACTTCTAAACGTCTGGGGCTGGTTGGGATGTCCTGTGATGTGGTCCTGAGTGTAGTGTACTGGAGAAGGGGGTGCAGCACACCCTTCCCACCCAAGGGCTCCAGCACCAGGATTTGTTGCCTTGTCTGAGCCCATTATTACTCCTGAGACATCAGAGTCACTAGCTCAGATACAGCTTCCCACCCATGTGTCTGTACTGCTTCCTGGCTTTGCCTGCCTGTGCGAGGGGATGCAGCAGCATGCCTGGAGCTGGGAGCCACCATGGCCTCTCCTTTCCCTTCTCCAGCACTCCAGGTCTGAAGGTAGGAGGAAGATGAGTGATTTAAAGTCAGCTGCAATTTCCAGGGAAACAGTTTGTGTTTCTGGATGTGTTCATAATGATGATCTATGAGTAACAGGCGCTGTCTCTCTTGCACGCAGCATCCCTCCCGAGCTGAAGTTACAGTGAAGGCAGGAGGCCAGGAGCTCACATTGGAATTGGAGAAAAATGGGTAAGTGTGCTTGTGCTTTGCATTGTGGTCTCACTAAAGTAATGAATTACAGTGAAGTCAACAGGAAAACCTCCACTGATTTCAACAGGGTTTGGATAAAGACAGGATGAGGAAATCCTTCTCTGGATTTCAAGGTTATTCCAGGTCTGATTCCCCCCTGATGTTAATCAGTCAGCGCTGGCTGTAACAGCTTTGTCAGCAAAAAGCAGAATGTGACCTGGCTCTGAGTGTGGGAACTTATTTTTGCATCATAATTCTTACTACATTAACTAGAAAATGTTGCTGATATGAAGTGCACTATTTACCAAATGGCCTGATGCTTTAGAGTCTGTGTGACTCTAGTGAGGATTTAATTTGCTGTGATCCAAAGAGGTCCTGCTCCATTTCCTAGGAGAAATGATCTGACAGTTCCAATTCCATTAGTGCCCTTCATGCTAATGTACACTGAAAAAATGCTTTTCCATTAGCTGCAATGCAATCTCCTCTCAGGCATGATACAGCAATGCTGTGTGATACCATAGGGTATGTTTATTGAACTCAGCAATAGCTGCAGGAGATAGAGCTAGGTAAAGGGAATGTGGTCTGGAGGCTGCTGCAGGGGCTCTCTGCCCTCTGAGTGTGTTAAGTTTTCAGTGGTGGAATAGCAGATGGAAATGTAGCTGCAAGAAGCTTGTCTTTGCTAAGCAGTCCACTTTCACTGTTGGTGTTTTATTTATTTTTAAAAGGGTCTCAAGATTTATCTGTGGAGACACAACCAAATATTTATTTACTAGAATCAGCAGGA
>NW_009953964.1:7988616-8026431 GCF_000747805.2 Chaetura pelagica
AGGAATAATAACCTTGGAATAATTACCCTGGTCATATTTTAAATGTATTGTGCAGACATCCCAACCACAGAGCTCGGGGGCTTAGCTTGCTTTCCTCCTGCAAGAGTGAATGAAGTGTCAGAAGATCTTACTAGTTCTGATGGCAGTGCATAAACCTAAATGATATTCAGGGCATTTGGGAGGAAAACTAGATATATATATTTTTTTTTCTTGACATCCTCAGCAGTGAAAAACCTGAAGTCTGGTGGCTGATGAGGGGCAAGTACATCCTTTGAGGTGCTTCTATAATTGGCCACATAAGCCACTGGGAGCTTCAGTGCTGCAAAAGCTGGACACATTTCCCAGTCCTGTTTAGAACTAGACAGAAAGAGGTATAAATTGTGTGTTTTGACACCTCTCAGCTGGAAAAATAGAGAAGTGGTACAAGAGACTGGGCACCACAAGCTTGCTAACTCAGTCCTGTCTGATGCAGGAGGATTAGCTGTTGCTGACAGCACTGGTCAGCCATACTAGTCTCTGAGCTGTACCTGGAAACAATCTTATTGCTGATGCTGCTGCAGGTTTTCTTCCTGGTGGAAGGACTGACAGGTCTTGCATATTCTTCAATCACTATGCCAAGGTGGATTTGGCAAAGTAGAAGCTGGCAAGAGCAGGGATCCTTGCAGAACTAATCCATTTGTCCTCCAAGCAGGATGACGTAACCTCCAGGTGCCTTGCGGGAGCCGTGCCATGCTATTTCCAGTGCAGCCAAAGTCTTTGCTGGTGTTAGTAAACACAATCATAATAATAGAAGGTTTCTATTGTGTTTATTTCCTGAAATGCATTTTCATTCATTGAGATATATACACACAGGCTTAAGCATGCACACACACTTCCACTGCGGGAGGAATTGTCTTAACAGGACTGATGAAATACAGCTAGTAGTTTGGAGTAGTTTTTATTTTGATTTTCTGTGGAAATTGCAAGTGCTTCATAGGTAAGTGTTTCACATGGGAGTCTTGCCAGGACTCAAGTCCTTATTCAAGAAAGGTGATGGTAAAATCCCAGACTGGAAGTCTGAACCTGATTAGGTGAGAGATTCTGGGGAGCCACCGCTTTTCTGAGACTTGTGAAGGTGCAGGAGTGGTTTAGATACACTCAAAAGAGAAATGATGAAGCAAACAAAACCATCAAGTCCCAGGGAGCCCTGTGGGTGCTGTGGTTATTAGCACCTGTGGAGCACTCCTCAGTGAAGGCAAAGCACTGCTCTTAGTCAAAGCATGCAGCAAGGCAGAGTCCAGCCTGGCTTCTCCTGTTCCCAGCCTGGACTGCTCCCCAGCACCCAGGAGCTCACCACTGTTATTGCTTATGTTACAGGGGGACCTGAGGTTCTCTCTGAGGTTTGTGGAGTATTGAAATATCAAGGAGTTCTCTGAAGGGTTTGTTGGGCACCTAGAGAGCAGGAGAGAAGGTGAAATCCAAATGGGAAGTGTCCCTTCAAAGCTCTCTGAAGTGTGGCTGCTCCTGGTCTGAGGTTCATGTGAAAGTGGGTGTAACAGAACTGCAACTTTAAGGAAAGTACTTGGGGCTTTTAAAATTAAAATAAACCCCAGAATTCTGGGTCATTTAATTGATCCAGGATAGAGGTGTCTCAGGAAACCAGCTTAGCTGCTGAGGTTGGTGCTTTACTCCTGCTCTGTCCCTGGGCTCAGCACAGGGGTGTGGACACACCCAAATGGGATGTTTGGCTCCTGTCTTACTCTCACATCCACATCCCAGTTCCCCACCACTCAACAGGAAATGAAGGGCATAATGTGGGTCTAGCTGGGATATGATTTACCCAACAGTTTCCAAAGCTAGAAAGGAGATATGCCAAGCTAGTGAAACTGCTGTAAGTGATATTCTCAGTGGATATGAGGACAACCTCATTCACCCCTCTCCTTATGGAGCTACAAAGCTGATGAAAATGTGTGCTTGTTTTGAAAGGGGGGTGGAAAGAGTAATAATCTGTATGGCTTTGGTAGGCATGCAGTAACTTTAAAAGAAATGTGCTGTTTTCAATATGTGGAAGAAATGTTCACACCAAGCTTGTGATTTCATATGCCATGAGAAGGACATTGTGTTCATCCACAGGGGGTGAAACATAAATTATTGCACATATTTCTTCAGAACTGTGCACAACTCTATTTTGTAATAAGCACAGCACATATCTGAGTCTGGGCTTCATATATCTACATATACAATTATTGCATTAGCAGCCAACATAATATTGCATTATTTCCTGTCCAGGAGTTTGATAGAAGGGGGAACCACACCAATTCCAAGCAGAGTTCACAACACTAGTTAAGCTTTCTGAATAACAACAAAAGTGTTTCCACCCAATGGCTCAGGCTTGTTTTAAATGATTCAAAACCATGTCCTGCAGCTGCAGGATTGGAAAGCTCAAAGCTGCACAAACAACAAATATATGGAGAGATGCCTATAAAGCAGCTTTAGATTTGGCTGGGGCTTTGGAACAGAAGAATCTGAGTTTCAAACCTTGGATGAAAAGTGACTATTTAAAATGACATTTTTCTTAATAAAAAGCAGCTTTGAGCCAAGCAGGGAGGGGATGCTGAGATGCTCTGAATGTGTGTGGCAGTGCTGCCTGCTGTGAGCCTTTTCTTTCCAGTGAAGAGGAAAGCTCATTTACACAGCAGAAACCTGCATGGAATCTGCCTTCTCACCTGAGTACAGGAAAAGTATGGACAAGACTTTCCTCCTGCTTTCTCTTTGTGTCTGTTATGGGGAGAGCTGACTTGGCAAAGGCCCTCTGAGCTGCACTGGGCAGTGGAGGCTTCACCAGGGGATGTCCCTGTCTGTGGGTGAATCCCAGAAAATGTGGGGTAGAGCTGTGTTTTACTTGTGTTTTGGCTGCTGCCTGCCCAAAGCAGCTGTGGTGTGGGGCACTTGGTGGCAGAGCCTCAGTGGAGACGTGAAGAAGCTGGCTGAGGACACTGCAGAGAAAGTCCAAAGCTCATCTGGTGTGACCTCAGTTATTTTTAGGCAACAGGATGGGCAGAAGTATAATTTCCAGTCTCTTCTGACCCCACCTGGTTAGGCAACAAGAGCTCCAGCCCAGATCGATGCTCTCAGCAGTGTGATAAGGGACCTGTGTCACTTGGACTTCACCTTTTCCTGCTGCTGTGCATTTCCAGGGCCTCCTCTACCAATTGTGTGAGGAAGAGGGGAGGATGCTGCCCATGGCCGAGCAGGAAGGATATATGGAGATTATTCCACTGATTATTCCATATCATCAGTGTCTAAGGGTCTTCCTGTGTGAAGAGGGGGAAAAGGTTATGTAAAGGAGGGAAATAGAGTTTATTCTGCTCTACTGTCTCTTGGAGTCATCAGAAAAATAGGGTTGGGACCTGGAAAGCCATAGATGCTTTTCATCCTCCTCGTTCCCTTGGGATATTCAATGATTTCTCTCTGTGCAGCAGGGAGGAAGAGACAAGGAAATGGAGCCCTTGAAATGTTTTGCTCCTTGACTCATTATCAGACAGTTTTCCATTTATTTTATTTCCTTTTTCCTCTCCAGGCAACTTTTATAATTTCCATTGGTAAGGAAAGGGGCTATGTGACAAATTTTTCTTGGGTCTTGTGCATGATTTACACAGTGGATGTCACAGGTGATGTAGATGGCAAAAGAGGATGGAGAGTCTTTAGCATGTGACATTTTCCCAGGCATTACAGATAAGTAGTTGTTTCCCAGCTATTGAGGTGGAACTCACTTTTTACTTCCAAACTGCTTCTCCAAGTAGTAAACATGTTCTCGAATGTATCAGCAAAGGCTCTCAAGGAAGGGAAGTTTTAGAGCTCCAGGCTTTGCCTGGATGAAACTAGTCAAGAAAAAAAAATTGTGTTTCATGGAATTTATGAAGTGCCAGGTTTTGGCTGGAGGATTCCAGAGAGGAGAGATCTCCAGTTTCCCACTAGTGGTAGATATCAAAAGCAGGCTTGCCTGCTCATGTTGTCGTGGGTAATGTGTTGGTGGTGTTCAAGATGGGCTCACCTCAGGTTTTCTTAATAAATTCTGACTTTAGGGAATATGTAAATGACTGGGAGGTAAGGGGTCAAATTCCCCTTCTTACCCTACTTGGATCCTGTTGAGAGGCAAGGGAGTGGGACCACAAACTGTAGATGGAAATCTGACATCTAAACTTTCTTGGGAGAGTCAATTCCCTCCACCCCCAGATGCTGGCAGCCTGACTGGACATATTTATTGGGATTTGAGGAAAGGGACAGGGGAAGAGATGTGAGAGATTGTGGACTTCACTCTTCTTGGTCCCATGACTGAGAAATTAAGAGTTGTTTCTCACAAGAGATTCATGGACCATTTAGCTTTTGGTTTTTGGAGGAAATAAAAAATGTCTGTCTCCTAGATACTCACAAGTGTTTTTAATTGGCAGCTGTTCATGCAGACTAGCCCCTCTGTAAAATGAACCCAAACAAAGTTGCTTATGGGACCAAATAATAAAAAAATCTTTCTTGTTCCAATTAGCAAGAAGCACCAGTGTGCTGCTGGGGCCCTCCCAGTGCCCATGGGTGATCTCTGGCTGGTGGAGCTGAGCACATTCATGGTGGTCCCCTGGGATAGAGGGCTCTGAGCCCCTCAGAGACTTATGCTAACAAGTGATATTTCACAGGCCGAAGAAAACTGCTCCTGTTTATCAGGAAAATAGGGGTGACATTCTCCAGAGCATCTGGGAAAAGTGCACTCCCTCAGATGAACATGATCATGTAAGAAAAGCTCCAGCTTTCCTTCTGCTGTTTTTGGGAGTGTTTGGGTGTGCCTTGCAGCCCCTCTCCCCACAGCTGCTCCTCTGCGGTGCCTGGATGAGCTGGGGATCACACTCTTGCTCTGTCCCCAAGTGCCACAAGGGCAGCTGCCTGCTGAGAAAGCTGGGGATTGCCCCATGCCCTCAGCCTGCCTCTACCATTGAATGCCACCAGCTCCTGTACGACTTGTGTCCCCTTGACACAGATGTGCCAGAACAGGGCCCTGCGATGTCAGCTCTGCACAGTGGGGCCCTTCCAGGGAGCAGTGGAGCAGGGAGGAGGGTTTGTTTCAAACAATGATATCATTGACAGGCTGGAGTGGGACCAGGATCACTCCACATCGGTCATCAGCAGAAACAGTCTCAAGCCATCTGTACATTATGGCACCAAGCCACTCTTCCTTTGTTTGGCTTCCTTGCTTGTATTTAACCCAGCTCTCAAGGCTTTCTGGGGAACAAATCCTGCCAAGAGCAGACTATTCCACCCTGAGCTGGCTGCTGATCTGGATCTTGTGGAGCAACCAATCTTGTTGAAAGCTGGTCTCTGTTAGAAAGGTGTGAGGACTTAACTATATAATTTTGAGTGCTTGGGTGTAGCTTACCCTGGTCTCAAACAGCCCCACGTGGCTGGAACTGTGATCAAGGTTTAGCAAAGGAGAGCAATGCCATCCAAACCCAGCATTTCCTCTGACTTCATCAATTCTTCATGCTGATAGCTCCACTAATGAGGGACTCCATGCTGCCTTTTAGGAAGATGATGTGTTCTAGCAATCTGCCAGCTGCCTGCCTGGACCTCAGAAGCCTTTAAATGGTGCCCTTTTGTGTTCACACTTTTGCAGCTTCATCTTGAGCTGCTGGAGGAGTCGTCGCTGGGAGGTATAATGTAAGAGAGAAGAAAGGATCAAATTGTGCTCTTTTTTTTCCAGGCTTTCCTTCTCTAGCAAGGTGAGCTCTCAGCTCCACTGGTGGATCGGGTCTGTCAGCACTTTGCAAGGCTGAGCTCCTCTGGAATCAGCTGTTCAACCTGGCAATGATGCTGTCCTGAAATGATGGCAGATAAAGGCCATTGCCAAGGTTTTGGAGTATGTGTGTGTCTTGCTAATCTCTCCTGTTTATCCAACAACTGGTACATGTGGAAAAGAGGGACAAGACTGGCTGATAAATTTGGCGCACTCTGAGATGGAAAGAAGGCTTCTTTTCTGTTTATTTACAATTTGGTGAAAAGCTTGGTGCTAGCTGAGGAAGTGAGCTGGACTGGGAATGAACTTTCACAGGCTGAAAGTGAGATAGGACCCCAAGGGTGTTGCAAGAGGTCCTGTTGTTTTTCCTCTTTCCTCACTGCCCTCCCCACCGCAGACCCTGCAATGCACTGTAATAGCCCTTCTCAGCAGTGCTGCAAGAGCCCCAAGGCTCCCCTGTGTTAAGGCAGGGAAGAGTCTTCAAAAAAGAACTGTTTCAGCTCAGAATAAGCAGCTGGACTGTTCATAGGGAGTCCACAATGCAGGCTAGGAGTGGACTGGTGGAGAAAGGCTGGAAAGTCATGACATGACACCACTCAGCCACATGATGTCTACTTACATCTTGGCAGCTGTAAAAACATCCCTACAAATTCAGGTAGAAATCTCAGATCCTTAATCCACACTAGAAGGGGCTAGAGCCTGATTCGGCAGGCAGGGAGAGATGTGTACACACCTGTGTTGTATGGCATCATCCTGTGCCCTGAGATTCAGTGTGTCAGGCTCTGGTGCTCAGTATGGCCCAGCTCAGCACCAGGGCTGTGGGTCAGCACTGTGGGGCTGGGCAGGAGTCGAAGCACTGAGGAGATTTATGGTAGATGCTGGAAGAGAGATAAAATAGCTATTCACAGTGAAGGCTTTCCAAGAATAAAGGAGCGGGAGGGAAACATAAGTGTGCTTGTTTGGGAACAAGAAGGCTGTGCAAGCCTCAGCTACTGGAAATCCATGGGCTGGTGTCTAATTCTGGCTCTAGTAGCACTGGGCAGTTGCACACTGGCTTAGTGTCTACTCTGGAGATGACAGACTCTAACACAGACCAGATACCTGCCAGAGCACATTGCTCAAGGCAATTTCCTGCGAGTTAATGCAATCTACTGATTAAACATTTGTTTCTTGCAGCCTCATGTTGAGCCAGCTACTGCAGTCAGGGAGATGAAGGGAGTTATTTTCTAGGGGAGGGTGCTTCTGTGCTTATCTTTAGTTTACAAACCTGAGACAGCTGAACACAGCAATCTTGCCTTGTGATCACTGACAGGATCTAGTGGTTAGAATTAACACATCAAAAAGAAACAAAATGAGCTTTCCCAGGCCACAGTGAACTTTGAAAGTGGAGATAAAAGCTGTTGTATTCCTAGATCAAATGCTGCTAAATACAACAGTGGCACACAGTTTTGTCTGACACTAATCATTGGTACTTGTTCAGGTGTCTGAGTCTTTGGATGCTGGATGGGGCAAACACGTGGAAACACTGATAAAAAGTTGCATTTCCTGTTGCTTTGGACTGGTTTAATTAGACAACACAAGCACCCATCCCTTTTTCAAACAGAGGCTTTCAAGGTAGATTAGACCTGACTGCCACACACCAAAATCCAAGAAAGGTGGAAAAATCTTCACGTTTGCTTGATAGTTTCCTTCATCCAGCCTAAAGAAATCAAGCAAGAAAGAAAACAAAACAAAACAAAACCACCACCTTTTCTTGCTTGCTTTCTTGCAGGTCATAGTACAAAAATCTGGTGCATGAAATGCATTAAACAAGGATGTGGGAACTGAACTGCAGCACTGCTGGCATCGCACTGCCCAGGGTGCTGGTGGCATCTCGTGGTGTGGCAAGTGTGGCCCTTGGGTGGCCTGACAGCACCGCGGGGTTGCTGCAGAAGTGTGTGTCATAGATGGGGCATATTCTGTGATCCTTCTCCAGATTTTTGGAAGTGAAGCCATTGTTTAAAAAAAAATATGTTTTAAAACTACATTTTACTGCTGCTGAGATGGACACAGGATGTGACCTTTTTGGTTTGGCCCAGATTTTGACTTGCTGTACTTTTTTACATCACTGTTTAGCAAATGCAGATGTTTCAATAGAAGGGGAAGGCTGTTTCCTCTGGAACTGAATCAAAATTCAGTGCACAAGAGTGCTTTTTATAGGCTTTTGTTCTCATCCTGGGCTGAAGACAGGGATAATATTGTCTATATGAGGATGACATGAACAAATTCAGATTGGGGAATCAGCATTATCCTATCTCAAGGATGTGAATCTGCTGCAGGACAGAAGTTGAAATGCAGATGCAGACTGGTTTCTAATTGTGCTCAGACTGGGTCACTGGAGAGAGTTTGGGTTTGAACTGAGAAATCACATCAGTGCCCACATGTGTCCTGAAATGCCCTGTGGGTTTGGCACACTGGACTTGGTAGTAAAGCAAACCACAGAGAAACTTGTACCCATTAAGGTATGATGGTGATGATGTTTGGTTTCTGGTTTTGTGTGTGGTTTTTTTGTTTTGTTTTGTTTTGTTTTTTTTTCAATCTTCACATAAAAATTGAGTTGTTCACTTGCAGCTGTTGGAACTGGATTTCAAAACCTAATTGAACTCAGTAACAGGCTCTCCTTTACTGTTTTAATGTAATAAATAACTTGAAAGAGCACTTAAGAAGATGGCTCACTGCAGCCTTATGGAAGTGGATGTGCTTTGTGAGACGTGCTCAGCTCCTGCCAGGGCAGCAGAGAGATGGATGTGGTGAGGTCACCTAGACTTCCATCTTCTGACCCTCTGCCACCACAGCATGCTCTGCACAGCCCATAGCACGGGTCCTGCAGCAGCTTTCATGGCTCCTAGGAAGCCAATAGCTGCTGCATCCCTGGGGACAGCTTGTTAACAAGTGCCTCACAGGAGGAAAGTGTTGATCCAGATCAGAGTGCAGAGATACAGCAGAGCTTTCAGCTGGTGTTCCCCATGTACCTGTCTCTTGCCTGCATCTCTTTTGCACTGCAGGGAGCAAACAGTGACCACCCCAAGTCCACAACAATGATTCACAGCAACAGGATTATTATTGACACTGATTTCAGAAAGAGCCAGGTCTAGCTGATTTTCTAACACTCCCAGGAAACTGAAATCCAGGTCTAAAGAAAAGTTTAATTGCCCTTTCTATTTTTATTTCCCCCCCCGCCCCGTTCTTTTCTTTCCCCCTCCGTGTATCTGCAGAAACCTCTTTGCACCAAGCTACACTGAGACTCATTACAGCCAGACGGGACAGCCCCAGACCACCCCCCTGTCCCACACGGTGAGTGCAGGAGCTCTTCCCTCCCGTGGTCTGCAGGGTTGGCCAGGCCATGGGCCCGGGGAGCAAGTGACTTCTTTCCAGAGCTTTTCCTCAAGGTCAGGGGTCTGCTTTAAGCTGAGGGGGAGGGCAGTCTGGCTTGCTGACCTGGGGAGCTTCAGTAAGAAAGCATCTCCACCTCCCAGCAGTGATAAAAATATCTTCCTGCTTTACCTGAACTCTGATAAGAGAGCTCAGGTTCTAGCATCATTCCCCTCTCTTGGGGTGCTGGGAAATTTTTTATTCCTCCCACTGCTCATTCTCTTGCTTTTAGTTTTGCCATTGGGTAACCCACACTGGGGACATTTCCTGCCTTTGGGAAAACCAGCCTGTATAAGCTGGCTCCTGCTCAGTAAAAACCCCATGAACGCTGATCTCACGCAGGCCTTGGCTGGATCCCACAGCAGTGGAACAAAGCTCTGCATTGGTTGCAATGCAAAAATAAGAGATAAAAACCCCCATGAGATCATCTTTACTGATACTGCCCCGGGGTGAGGGGAAAGGATGTGATGATTATGTTGGCGTTTCTGCCCCGAAGCCTCCTTGTCCCTGCCAGAGGCTGCCTTTGTCTTTCCAGGAGCCCCCAGACTTCCCTGCTGCCCGTGGCGTCACCCTCTCTGGGGCCTGACCCAGGGCCAGCTGCCATCAACAGGCAGCTCCCGTTACAGGCAGAAGCTTTGCATCGACCGTAGTGCTGCACTTCCTTAGGGATTCAAAGCTTCATTTTCACTGGCAACAAGTAGCTGTTTGATGCAGGCCTCACGTGGCGGCTGAAAGGCCAAGCGCAGGGGAAAGAGAACAATTGCTGGAGTATTGAAAGAACTGATACGGGAGCTGGTGATGCCTAAATATAACATCCATCCATCCTGAAACTGCTTTGCCAACCCTGCTCCCCTCTGCCTTCCAGGACCACTGCTTTTACCATGGGGTAGTGAGGGGCCTGGAGAGCTCCACCGTCGCCCTCAGCACGTGCCGAGGCCTGCGGTAAGTGCCGGAGCTGTGGGGATGCCTCTGCTCTGCTCCTCCGTGTGCTGCTCTTCATTCTTTCTGGGCAGACAGACTTGTTCTCAGGTGCCACCCATCCAAGGCTCCTGGGCTTAAAGGGAGCATGTTGAGGGAAATGCAGAAATTTTGGTATCAAGGCCTCCCAGCCAGTTCCTAGAGTTCTTCCTCTTCTGTTCTGGCAATGTGGACTTGTGTAAAAAGTGAGTTTAACTCAAGAGTCCACTGGAGCAAAAGACTCTTGTTAGTGGGGGCTGCATCCATTCCAGGGACAGGACTCACCATGTACCAGCCCAATACTCTAATGCAGAAACTACCTTCTTCTTCCAGCTTCTCATAACTGGCAAGTTTTTGTGTGCATTTTAAGACAATATCTTCAGGTCTGAACTTCCTCCTGGGATGTCAGCCCTACTCTGCTGTTCTCCCTGGGTGGTGGTAGGGTTGGCAAGAAGGATTATATGCTCAGTAGGAGTGAATGAAATGGCTTGTTGTGACCAATGAGCTGCATTAATTTGCACCAGCTCAGTTTGTTTCCAAAACACCACATGGGCTCTATTGATATTAGTGGTCATCTGCTCCCAAGTGCTGATTGGAAGCTGTGCTGATGGAACCAGCTCCAGCCAGGAAACAGCCTGTGCCAAAGCAAACCTGGGACATCTTAAATGAGTGTATCACAGGCCAAAGAGCCCAGTGAGATAAACAGGACAATGCAGCCACCTGTTGTTTGCAATAAATAATCCAAAAGCAAAAGTAGTCACAGGTGGGCTCGCTTCTGTCAGCCTGCATTTTCCTAGGCTCTGCCTTCCTAGCTGCAGAGGAAACAGCAGTATCTCCTTGGTGTGCAGATGTGCTAAGCACTCCTGCATGTCTGTGCTGTCAGAGGTGTGCTGGCAGCTCCTTGACATAATTTTCTAATTGCCAGGAAGGCACAGAAGCTGAGCACACATGGCTGTTTTTATCCTGAGCCATCTCAAGGCAGTGTGCTGCTTGTCAAGCCTTACACCTTCCAGTGGGCATCAAACGAGATTTCCAGCTATAACATGCTCACTGGGAAAACCAGAACTGTACAGCCACATGCAAGGCCCAGAGAGAACTGGTTGGTTGTTTGTTGTTTTTTTTTTTTTCTGTGACAAACAAAGTGTACATATCTTTTAGGTCAGGTGTGTTAAAGACAAATTTCTTTAATCTATTGAAAAGCTTCCATTGCTCCTAAAGGAAGAGCTGTACTTTAAAAAATCAGTACTTCTCAGGTTAGTGCTGTTGCAACATATGTTCCAATAGCCCCTTAATTTAATGTCTGAGGCCCATTAAATAGATTTTAATATATACAAGCTCAGGGATTCCCGGATCTAAACTCAAAATGTCCCCATCCTTTTTATTAATGAACTGTATGGCCTGGTAAAGATAAGTGCCTTGCTAGGGTCAGATGGGTACTCTGCAGCAGAAGAAGGATTTGTCTCCCGTTGCTGTGATAGTAATTAACTTTCCCTCTTATTGCTTCCTGTTTCATCAGAGGACTTATCGTATTGAGCAGCAATTCCAGCTATATCTTAGAGCCAGTTCCCGACAGCCCAAACCAGCACTGGATCTACAGGCTGGATGACCTGAGGTTGCAGAAAGGAGCCTGTGGCTACCAGGGCACCAGGGATGCATCTGAGGACTGGTTCAGGGACTTCACAACTGGGATGAAACCACCTCACCAGAGGGTGAGCAGGGCTTAAACTAGGTCTATCCGATTCTACAATTCTATGAAATTTCCCACCTGTTCCAATCCTGAGTAGCCTGCTATTATCAGGGAGCACAGCTCAAAGTGAAATGAAAAATATTTAAGAGGGTTTGTAGCAAGCTGGTTGCCAAATAGTGGCTCCAATAGGGAAATAAATGAGTGTTGGGGGCTATTGTGTAGCATAAGGAATCTGAGCTGGAGCTGTTCCTGCACAGATTTGTACATGAATAAACAGGTGGGCTGAGGACAAGCACACAGGCACTTGCTGTAGCTAAACTCACTTGTGATACTTGGTTGTTGTAAGTCAATCACATCTGAAGGTCCCTGTGTGTGATGGGGTGAGGGGTATGGCCAGGGAAAAAAAAAACAAACAAACCTGGGAAAAATGGCCTGCACATATGTTTTGTGAAGAATTTTTTGGGGGTTCTGGGAAAGTAACCTGTGCTACCACTGCCTCAGGTGAAACGAGAGACTCTGCAGACTGCAAAGTACGTGGAGCTTCTGCTGGTGGCTGATTATGCGGAGGTAAGACGAGGGATCACGTTTATGCCAACTGAGCACTCAGCCCAGAGCGAGTATCCCACCTGGGGCAGGGAGGAAAGCTGGACCTCACCAGGTTTCCTCTTGCCATTCCAGTGGTCCTACCCCACTAGCAGACAATGAAAGCTGTGACTTGGTACCTTCTGTCCTAGCAGCCATGACCCCTCTGCTGCCAGTGTCATGGCTCTGCTGTCATTGCTGCCCAGGGGAGAGTGGTAGCTTGCGATTTATTTGAAAGACTAGGGCTGGGGGTCAGTTCTTGCCTCCCAGGGTACCAGTGACCAGTCCTGGTTATCGATGGGAGTGACTGTCTTCAACCCAGGGTGGCTTGGGGGTTTCCAGGAATGATGTGCTTATAAGTCTGCAGTACACTTAATCTCTAGAGAAGATAACCCTGATTATCCTCTGCTCTGAGCCGATAGCAGATATATAAATAGACATTTTCAAGGCTCCACATCATAGAATAGGGCTGGAAGAGACCCAGTGAAGTCAGCAATCCTTTCCCCATCCCTAGCCTGGACAGCACACCAGACCAACAGTGCAAACCACTCAGTGTTTTGCTGATCATTCAGTTTCCAGCACAGATGGGAATCAGGCTGGTCCTATTCATAATTTACAGCTTGAAACTTGGACAGAGAAAGCCACATAGTGCTCCGGGCTATAATTTATTCTGAGCAAAACTAAAGAGGCAAAACCTGTTTTGGTTTCTCTATTAGGCAGCAGGATACCAGGGAAACTATGAAAAAACACATACCCAGGAACTGCCATATGTTGTTCACTAGTTCATCAGACAAGCTGGGGTAGCCTCAGTGTCATGAACTGCACTTACTTGACTGTCTCCTTCAGTAGAAGAAGGTTTTTGGGATTTACCTGATAGTTACCTTATTATTCCAACAGTAATGTGGATTGTTTTAACACATTTCAGCTCTTTCCAGTTGCCTTTGTGCTGTCTGATGTGTTCATTTTGTTCAGTTTCAGAAGCATCACTTCAACATTGAAGCAACAAGGCTTAAATTAGTGGAGGCTGCTAATTATGTCGATAAGGTGAGATAAGGTGTGCAGAAACTGATGCAAGCAAAGTCCAAATAATGACTGATGATCATTAATTGTGATAGAGGAAGATTGATTTCTTGAGAGAGAGGAGAATGTTTTGCCAAGTCTCCCCAGTGACTTGGGGAGTGTAGAGCATCTGACAGACAATTCTGTTGTTGAACGTCAGGTACAGATCCACTCCCTTCATACTTCCCTTCTTGCTTTAAACTCTTTCTACCACTCCTTTCACCCCCCCACCCATGAAGACTTACTATGTTTGTCCTTGATGTGAGCAGCAGATTATTTCCTTCCTCTTTTCAGGAATGTTGACATATCTAAAGATAACCACAACCTCAATCTCCAGTCTTTCTTTCTCTAAATTATCTCTCTGTCATTAATTTAAAATGAAAGTCCAGCATCCCTAGTTCACTTGAGTTCAGGTTTGTGGGTGTTGCACATTTCTCTCTGCAGAGCTGTGGTGCTAAGTTGCAGTGTGTTTCCAGAGAGAGCATCTTCTCTGGGCATGTGCATATAGCTGGGTTTATACACAAGATTAAAAACGTAGTAAACTAAATTAGTGATGCTTATTTTGTTATGTCTTTACCTTCTCATATCTTAGTTTTACAGATCCCTGAATATCCGGATTGCTTTGGTGGGGCTGGAGATCTGGAGTAATTGGAATAAATGTGATGTATCTGAGAATCCCTACTCCACTCTGAAGTCCTTTCTGGCCTGGAGTAGCAAGGAGAGGGTGCAAAGAAAACACGATAATGCTCAACTAATCACGTAGGTTTATTTCTCACATTTCTGACAAGTGGGTTTGGGGGCTGAGAAATCAGTCTGTAAGATGACATTCTAAGATTCAGAGTGGCAGATTTATGTAGTGCTCAGCCAGCATTCAGCTTAGGCAGCCAGAGCACAAACCATTCCAGGAGAAGTGGAGGTCCCAGGCTGTGGAGCAGTCTCAGTACACGTATGCCGAAGTGCATCAGCTTTATTGCTTGTGTGTATCACAAGCAGCTTCACATGATCAGCTACAGCTACTTACACAGTTTCAAGAAAATCTGAACCATAAGCAAGACCTGTAAGAAGAACCTAGGCCCTTTGCAGAAGACCTAGCCTTTCATTCCTAACTTATCCTGCTGAGACACAGGGGACATGGTGCTGGGAGCTGGTTGATGATCTGTGACTCATCCAGCTGATCTTATTAGGCCCAGTTGCTATGGCCAGCAGTGCAGATGTCATTGGAAGAAAAATTTGCAGCACCTCTTAGACCTCCTTATCTCTCCCATAGTAATTCATCCTCCAGTAAACAGTGGTGAGTCAGAGGACAAGCCTGGAGGACTGAAATGCAAGGATGCATTGCCTTTTCCCTTGTTTTGGTTGGGATTTTTTTCCGTTTAACATTACTCTATTTCACCTTCACCTACTCATGTCCTGAGCAGAATTTAAAAGGCTCCCATTTCAGATAGGACAGTGCAGAATTCCAGCTTGACAGTTGGATCTTGAGGCTGCACCTCAGAGGTGTTATCTAGTATTCTGTCAGGTCCCTGAAATCCAAGCTGGCAAATAGCAGGCTTAAGGTAAATTAAATATCCAAAATAGCACCCAACTAAGGATCCAGAAATAATCTTTTCTGTGCTTGTTGCAAAGCTCAGGGAGAACATTTTTTTTGTCAGCAGAAGATTATAAAAACTAGAATTGGCTGGTTGGCCCATAAAACAATGCAGTAGTCAAAGAAAGACAGGTCTTAATTATTTATAGCTCTGTGATAGAGCCCTGTCCTTGAAGATATTGCTAAAGAAAATGTATTCACCTCACACTGTGTGTATGTATAGAGTGGTGAACTGCAGGATGCATTTCTCTGTCCTGCCTTCTCAGGTGCCTTGGTGCCATTTTATGGTCTTTCTGGGTTGATTTTAGGGGTGTGGCCTTCCAAGGTACCACAGTAGGCTTGGCTCCCGTGATGGCCATGTGCTCTGATTTCCAGTCAGGAGGAGTAAACATGGTAAGTAATTGCAAATACCTAATAAGGATGCTTCTTGCCAGCAGTGAATGCATAAGATAGATGCCTCCTAAAGCCAAGGAGGAAAATATTTCCCATGAAGGCCTCTGTCTAACCTAATCATAGGCAGGAATACCTTCAGGAGATGTTTTCTACATGTAGTAATGAGAAGTGCTACTTAGCCCATTGACTCAGAAGTGCACAGGACAGGCACAGGTAAAATGCTGATGTGCTTCTTTGACCTTGTATAGGATCACTCTGATAATGCCATTGGTGTTGCTGCTACCATTGCCCATGAGATGGGACACAATTTTGGCATGAATCATGATTCTGCTGGCTGCTGTACTACCCCTGCAGAAGATG
The DNA here is from genome assembly GCF_000747805.2 of Chaetura pelagica. NCBI lineage: Eukaryota > Metazoa > Chordata > Aves > Apodiformes > Apodidae > Chaetura > Chaetura pelagica. The sequence continues at coordinate 8,004,412 of NW_009953964.1, forward strand.
GAGGCTGCATCATGGCTTCTGCAACTGGGTGAGTTTGTCATACAGGGTGTCATGGAGAAGTGCAAATGGCTTTGTTACAAGAGCTTTGGTGGAGTTAAGAGCTAGAAATGCAGACTGCAGGTGGGTTGATTTGCTGCCCATTTGAGCCAGTGTGTTTATAGAGAAAACACTTCTGGGCAAACCCTGGCTCATGTATCAGTAGCAATTTGCTAAATTCCCAATGAGCTTATTCCTGCTTGAGATTTTCCTTTGGTAATGTAGCGATCTGGCAGCATTTAGAAGTGAGCTCTGAACTGTCTGGTAAAAAGGAAAATTTTTCTCTCTTCTATCCTGTGGGACTGTCTCAGGACCCCTCTAACCCCTCATCTCTGAGTTTGTGCTTCCCACTGTGTCATATCAATGATCCACCACCCCAAAGCAAGTTCAATGCCTGTATGCACACACATCCTTCTGCAAAACCTGGACCGCCTGTTTCCAGCAAGTACAGAGGAATGAGGGGTGACCAGAACATGTGTGACTTTGCCATGTAGAGGTCTACGTGGGTGTCATGTCTGTGTTGCAAGAGATGAGTAGATAGAGAGTTAACAGGGCTTCTAAAGTATCATGTACAAAAGATAATGTGTGGTAACAAGAGGGAAAAAGAATTGCTTCAGGGAAGAATCAACTTTATTTAAAGGCACAGTGATAGGGCTGTATTTCTAAGTCAGAAGACATGAAAACTGATTGACTACATATTGTCTTAAGAATGCTGCTTGGATTCAGTCAGCCAGAGAGAGCTTGTGTTTAAAAAGGAATAAGTAGCTGGCTTTAGGAGAAAGGGGAAGTGAGAGCAACTCTGGAAACTCACAGGGATTTCAGAGCTCATTGTGGATGAGGAACCTCAACAACTTCCATATTTCAGTCACGTAAAAACATCAGCAAAACCCATTCACTAAAAAACACACTCCCTGTTTCCTCAAGCCTTTCTCCTAGGGATTTCACAGATACCTTCTTTTATGATTTCCTCCAAATAATGAAGAAGTGAAAACATACAGACATGTGAATAAAATGTCCAACACACAACATGTACACACACATGCACAGTCATATAGAGAGTGCATAGGTTCAAGCATTGTAGCAGTATAAGTTAATAATTCATGTAACATGAAATATTCACATCCTTTGCAATGAGGCAGTAGATAGGAAAAACGAGACGTTATTTTTATCAGTTAGATTCACAAGCAGTTATTCACAGTCCAAGTGATTCTCAGATTTAGATTCTTAGGCTTGCCCAAGCTTCAGTATTGAGCAGGTAATGACAGCCCTACTTTTCAGCTCTCAAAGTCCAATCTAACTTAACATATTCTATTTACATAAAGTTTATTTTTAAGGCTGTTATATTGCTAGACAGTCTTGTAGTGCAATCTCACCTTATTTTCAAATGTAATCCAGATGGGTCTGATTTTAAACAGGCACACAAAATCACTATTTGCTTTAGCACAATTCCATAGACTTCAGAGAGAGAGAACCATGCCCTTTGGCACTTGTAAGGATTTGCATATACTCATTTTTGGTTCTATAAACCATTGCCCAGATCTGTTATGATGTTTTTTTACACTGTCTTTGTTCAGGCACCCATTCCCCAAGGTGTTCAACCAGTGCAATAGAAAAGAGCTGGAGAAGTATCTGCAGTCTGGTGGAGGGATGTGTCTCTCCAATATGCCGGATACCAAAAAAATGTATGGTGGGAGGAAATGTGGAAATGGCTACTTGGAAGAGGGGGAGGAGTGTGACTGTGGAGAGGTAGAGGTAACAATTGTTCAGATCCAACCATTTGGGGTTTAGTGGGGTACAATGATTTTATTATGTGTTTTACAAACACAGTTATGTGTGTGTAAACAGCTTAGTGTTTTTTTTTCAGAAGATAGGCATACCTTCCCTGAATATAAATGTATATGCAATGTAAATCAAGGTTGTAAAGTATCATGTCTAACTAAAATTACAGTGCAAAGTACAGTGCATCCCAGAACTTAGGGATGATGTAATCTATGATTGAACAGAAGTGATGCAATCTTCTAAAAAAGAAGAGAAAAAGTGATGTTAGATGTTGCAGTTCCATATGTAAATTCACTTTACAGCTCCATTCTTGGTAAGGATGGAGCTTCTCTTAGAACTGCATGTCACTTCTCCAAATTCATACTTTTACTAAGAAGACAAAAAGGATCTGGAATAAGCAGCCCAGACTCATCAGATGGAATGAGCACAGCCTATAGTATCCAGTCAGTCCAACAGAGGGTAAATATAAATGTATATGCAATGTAAATCAAGGTTGTAAAGTATCATGTCTAACTAAAATTACAGTGCAAAGTACAGTGCATCCCAGAACTTAGGGATGATGTAATCTATGATTGAACAGAAGTGATGCAATCTTCTAAAAAAGAAGAGAAAAAGTGATGTTAGATGTTGCAGTTCCATATGTAAATTCACTTTACAGCTCCATTCTTGGTAAGGATGGAGCTTCTCTTAGAACTGCATGTCACTTCTCCAAATTCATACTTTTACTAAGAAGACAAAAAGGATCTGGAATAAGCAGCCCAGACTCATCAGATGGAATGAGCACAGCCTATAGTATCCAGTCAGTCCAACAGAGGGTACAATTATGCCCTGCTGTAGCTCAGCACATGCTGGGTATCAGTAACATCCTGTGGAAAGAGGGCTGTTACTTTGCATGTAATTTCTCATGTAGGAGAACAGACTAGTGTCAGCCTTACACTTCAGTGCTCTTGCATGTTCTTCTCCTGAGCATCTGCTTAGTAAACTCTGCTGCATCTCACTGTCTTCCAGGAATGCAACAACCCCTGCTGCAATGCCAGCACCTGCTCCCTCAAGCTGGGTGCTGAATGTGCCCATGGAAGCTGCTGTCATCAGTGCAAGGTGGGACCTCTGGGGCTTCCTGGGAGAAAAGGAGAGGGAATGGTGGTGGTGGAATTGTGAGGCTAAAAAATGAAGGGGAAAGGGGAGCAAACACAGTCAGACACAAAACCACAGAGGAGCCAAGCAATAGCTCAGTTTTTTCCACCTTTGTATTTTTTTAGCTGATGTCTCCAGGAACTCCCTGCAGGGAAAGGTCAGGACTCTGTGACCTGCCAGAATACTGCACTGGCGAGTCACCGTTTTGCCCTCCCAACTCTTACCAAATCGATGGGGCTTCCTGCGATGGAGGAAAGGCCTATTGCTACAGTGGCATGTGTCTCACCTATAAGGACCAGTGCTTGCAGCTGTGGGGGCCTGGTAAGGACACCACTTGCAGTGAAATACGTTGCCCTTTGAACAGGAAGTATTGTATGGCATCCTGCTGTTATTCACCTGTGCAAGGCAGTAGTACCTTCCATACCCATTATCAGTAGCAAAGCCTGGGGAGCCTTTTCTCCTGCCTTGCTCGCTTAGAGGAGGCACCAAAATTTCCTGTGCTCAACCCATCCTAGCAAAAGAACAAGTGGTCAGCATGGACTGCCAGGCTCCACAGGAATCAGCCACGTGAGTCTCTTCCATGCAGGAGCAAGGCCAGCACCAGATGCCTGCTTCGAGAAGGTTAATGCTGCTGGAGACATCTACGGGAACTGCGGGAAGGATATCTATGGCAACTACAGGAAGTGCGAGATGAGGTAGAAAGCAGAGTGGCAGCCAAGGGTTGCTCATTGGAGAAACTGTTTTTATGTATTATGAAATTATGGGCCAGTAGATAAAACTGATCCATGCTTTGGTTCCACTCCTGCATTCTGGGAAACCAGCTGCATCCTTGTCAGATTTAGAGAGAGATCTTATGTCTGAAGGTTTAAATTTACCACTTTCCCTGCCTTCTGCATTATAAAGCATCTAGTTGATATTTTTTCAAAGCAACAGAAAAGGGGGTTTTCAAATCTGTAAGTTAAATGTAACTTTTTAGCTGAGTCAAAACCTTCCTAATCTCATCTGTGATTGTATTGATGCTGGCCTACCCATGGGGACAGTGAAATGGTACCATCAGTACCCACCAGATGCTGTTGCTTGGGGCAGCTCTTGGGAGGTGCATGCTCTTGCTACTGAACAATGACTCAATGCTGCTGCTTTAATTTCCATGTGGAGCTGATGCCCTCAAAACATCCAGCAAGCCAAAAATAATCACTTTATCCTTTCCATTGAAAACAGAGATGCTAAATGTGGGAAGATCCAGTGCCAGAGCTCTGCTTCCAAACCCCTGCAGTCCAACGCAGTGGCCATCGATACAACTCTCCGCACGCAGAGGACAGAGCTGAGGTGCCGAGGGACCCACGTGTACCGATCAGAGAGTGAGGAAAAGGAGATGCTGGATCCTGGCTTGGTGTTGACAGGAACAAAGTGTGGCAGCCATCATGTAGGTAGACTCCTGCCTGTAAAGGCTTGTGGGAGGCTCAGGGTATGACTTTTCCATCTGGAAAGTTCTTTGTGGTTATCAAGCCATTCATTTCTGCTGTCTTATGCCTTTCTAGGGGATTTTTATGTTAGAAAAATAATTTCTTAGAGGTTTCTGAGAAGCGATGGAAGAATACACACCAAAGGCCCTACCTTAAGCCTTTGCCAGATGAAGTCCAGGGCCAGTGCTAAATCTGGGATTTGCTAGTTGCTTGAGGTTATCTTGCATAGAGGTGAGACAATTAGAAGTCAAGACACCTGAGAACTTCAGAGTCTTGCCACATGGGCATGGCCAAGCTATCAACTTCTGAGTTCCCACTCCTCTCTCTGACATGTGATTAAGGTTAGTGATTAAATGTCCTTGGGAACAAGTATAGCTTCATGGTCTGTTGCTCTTGCCCGGGGTATTACTTGTATTGTTGTCTGGGACCCCACAAGTCACAAAATAACACAAGGCAGTAACATGGCATATAACCCGAAGACCTAAGGCTGAGTTTTTGGATCTCTAGGTTTGCTTTGAGGGACGCTGCCAGAACACGTCCATCATCTTTGATTCTGAAAGCTGTAGCAAGAAGTGCCACGGGCATGGGGTAGGTGTCTTCCTTTTCACCTCCATTTCAGACTGAACAGGATGGGCTGCCATTCATTTGTGGATGGTTGTTCAGCTCAGTAGTTCTTCTTCTTGATTATTGTTTTGCATGTTCCTTTCTGTTTTATGCATTTTCTGGTCTGAGAGTGTCTCTTTGACATAGGATTTAAAGAGGTTTACAGAAGGGATATGAATTGCAATGAATGAAAAACAAAAAGGGGTAATGTTACAAAAAAAACCCACACCCTTTTGGGCCCAGTTTATATTGAATTAAAAAAAAACAACAACCAAAACAGACTCACTGAGGGAAAAACATGGTAAAAAGTTATGTTTAGAATAGTTTATCCCAAACTGTGCTCTGTTGTGTCCCCAAGAGATGGAAAGAAACAGCTAATGAGAATTTTTTATACCTTTTTCTGATGTTTCTGATGCAAAACAGCATTTCTCCAGTTCCATGGTCCAGTTAGACGATTGACAGGAGTGATAAATACAGCAGTGTGTAGCAAGGTGTGCTTCCCTGAGCAGCCTGTGAGGCTCCATGATGTACCTGTCAAGGAGAGGGACTCACCCCAAGCTTTCATTCCCAGTCTGCTTCATTTCTTACAATTCATGACGCTGTAGGTAATTATTACCAACTATTCCACAGCATCAAATTAAATGCTACAATTAGCATAGGACATCCCTAAACAGAGGGCTGCCTAGATGATAAAACAAATAGCAATGGGCCAAGTAGTAAATTTAAACAGTAAGAAACAGGAAGAAATCTTCACTGTATGGAAAGGAAGAGTCGTATCCTTCAGTTTAGAGGTAAGAACAAGAGAAAGATATTTCTAAATATTGCTTAGTGGCACTTCAGCTTAAGAACCCTTGTCTTTTTGAGAAAGAAAAGTCACATTCACTCCCCAATAGGAAAGTGTTGCCAGGCGCTTAACTCCCTATTTGTGCCAATAAGATTTTTTCTGCAGTGTTTTATCCAGCAAGGGCTTAATGTGTTTTCATCTTGTAGATTCTTTAGGAACTCTCACTAAAGTCTCTGAGTCTTCCCCCTTCAGGTGTGCAATAATAACAAGAACTGCCACTGCAACCAGGGGTGGGCCCCCCCATTTTGCAACAAGCTGGGAAGGGGGGGAAGTTTGGATAGTGGTCCTCCCATGCCTGAAGGTGAGTTGGACCAACTCTACTGTGGTGGCACTTCAGAAAGACTGAAGCTATCTTGGGAGCAAAGAGTTTTCCATTTAACTAACTCCACTTTCTTGCCCTCAGGCCCTTCAGCAGGCGTGATAACTCTAGCAATCCTGGCTCCTATTCTCTTTCTAATTGGAATAATGTTTTTATTCCATTATCTGAAATGCTGGAATAAATTTTCCATCTGTTCTCTGAAGAAGACACCACAATTCAGGTAAATTGTTAGTGCTGCACTTTGCCTACTTGAATCTACCCCCTTTCAGTGTCAGGACAGAAGATAAGCTGCAAAGGCTGTGAGGAATGTAACAAAATGGGTGTGTTGGTCTAGTCAGTATTTGCTTCTCATTTTTTTACTTCAGTTAAAATGTAATGGAATGTACAGCAAAGAAAAAGGAGAAAATGTATCAAGGAAGTAACAGTCTTTTCTTTCTCTCACTGTCAGTGACACTTCTGGAAATGGGCATGCAAACCCTGCCTTCAAGTTGAAAACCCCCCAGGAGCAGAGGAAGGTAGGGGCAAGGCCACCTTCCACCTCCCAGGGCAGAGATGCAGCTGCCCTGAGATACAGGATGTAGTTCCCTCTCACACAGCAATTAGAGAGTGGATTTACCAAAGGATGGGAAAAACAGACAGACATCCCCCATGGCTGAAAGTCAGTGGGAGCTGAATGTAGCATCTATTTCTATCCATTTCCCCAAAGGTAGGAGTTGGGATTTGACCAGGCCTGTGTGGCCTCTTGCCTCTCCTGGTAGAGCCTCTTCTGTCAAATCCCTCTTTCAAAACTGTAGCAATCGCAAATGCTTGTTTATTTGCAAATGTCAATTATAATGATAATCTTTGAGTCACTGTGTTCTCTTGGTTCTCATTTCTGCCTCATAATTGTCCCGGTCTATCTAATCAATACCTACTAGACATAAACAACACACACTGATACGTCCTACTGTGTGGCTCAAAGACCACATGAAGATCCTCAAAATTGTAGCAGAGCGTAAAAAGGTGGTTTGAAGCAGAAGTACCTAACTCCTGGGATTTATGGATCTTTTGCACAGGTGATTGGCTTCCCTGAAATCCCATTGAAACCTCCTCCCCAGCAAGCTCCAGGGCTCCAAATGAACATGCAGCAGCCACCTGCCTTCTCTGCTGGGTACAGCTGTGGTGTGGGGCAGCCCACCAGGCCAGCACAGCCCCCACCAGCAAGGGACATCGCCCGGAGGACACCCCCGAGCCGGCCAGCACCTCCTGCTCCCAGACCCCCCGTCTCTCAGGTAGGGAGTTGCTCCACTGTCCTGCAGATGCAGTTTGATGGGAGATTTGTTCTGAGTGAGGCTCTCTAACCCTGCTGGGGTGTAGGAGTTACCATGCTCACTTGTGTACACTCCATCTCCCCGCAGGACAATTACAGGTGGTCTTCCTTGCTTTGTAGTGTAGCTGACAATAACCTTGCTGGACACTGGCATTCACAATTCACAATTGCTCTTAATTCAGGTCCTTGCTGCCTTTAACCTGAACTTGAAATCAGGTAGCTTAGATCTCAAAGCAGCATTCAATTTCCCAAGGTCATCTGTACATTTTTTAGCTGCAAATCAAATACATGATTTGCCAAGAACAAAAGGGCTGTACAGAATTTTTCCTGCATAAGCCTAGCAAAGCTTCTCTTACCATTTGGATATGTTTTATCTCCTGGAAACAAGCCTTTATGAGATGACCAGTCTGAGGTTCAGTACTGAGTACTAGATCTCCATTCCCCACCTCAGGGGATGACCTCTCAGGTATTTTGCATTTGGTTGGACGAAGGTCTTGGAAGCCTCAGACAAATTTTGATGCGGAGCAGAAATGGGACTTCTAATATGTTGCATAGGGAACATTAGACCTAACCCAGATTGACCCCATCTTATATGAGCATCCTTGCCATCAGCTTATTTTTAGATTGTGAGGAAAGGGTATTGACTTACTTCTCTTGCTGGCAGTTTTTTTCTAAGTTTAGTACAGACCCCACATTCTTATGGAAAAGATGGCAAATCACTTAGACAAACTTAAACTCATTTTGCTAAAGTATTTCCATACTAGTTTGATTAGGCTTGGGCCAGCAAAGAAGCCAAGGGCTCAGTTACAGGGAATGGCAGGAGGCAGTTTCTCTCTGAAGGATACAGAGGAAAACAAAACCAAAATATTTTAGTGAATGGGATATGTTTCTAGCTCCATTGTTCAAAAAAAAACAGGAAAGAAAACTAAAACAAAAGAAGGAAGCTGACTGTAGTCAAGAAGGAATAGGTATCCTTCCCAGCTGGTTGTTGACAAGGTCCCCACAATCTCCATTGTGTTTCCCCTCAATGCATCCAGTCTCTTTACACCAGTCTGACCTACTAGATGGGACAATTCTGCTAGGATTTCCAAAATAACCCTTACCGTTTCTGAGTTGGAGGAGAGTCACAAGATGTAGAAGGTAAAGAGGAAGTCATTAATTTCACTGTTTGCTAGTGTCAGTCCCTTCCTAGATGTTTGAAGTGTCTGCCAGATTTGCTCTCTTGCTATTCCTATAGGAGCTCTTTCGACCCTGCTGTTGGTGGGATTTAGTCTGGCTTGTCCTTCCTGCAGCCACAGGGCAAGGTCCCTGGAGAGCACTAGATCCCCAAGCTTCGGCTGTTGCAGCCATCGTGCACAGTCTAAGAAGACTGCAGGGGTTTTGGGTGCCCTCCAAGCTGTGAGTGCAGCTGTGTTTGTTAAATCAACACCTGTAAGGCAGCAACAACACAGAGACTGAGCAACAGCCAGCAGGTGGGGGTAATTTTTCCCCGGGGACATGCTTTACACTGAAATTCATTAGGCAAATGGAGAATATAATGCTCTGAGTATCCCATTAGGGACAGTTGTGTGCACAAACAAAGGAATAACTGATTGTAGGTGGGTGCAGGGCTGTGTTTGCATGGACACACGTAGATACGTGTATATAGGGTTTACAGGCATTATATGGGCAATCACATAGTGTGTGTGTGTGTGTGAAACTTGCTTCCAACCTTTAGTGCATCAATAATGTGGCTAATTAGAAAGCTGTAGAACATAGCTTCCCTATTACTTGCAAAATTCAAAGCTTAAAAATAAGTAGCTAGAATATGATGTACTTTCAGCCCATGGCTCCATTTAGGAGGCAGTGCAAAGAACCCCTTTTATCCTGTTTGATTGTCCTCAGTTTGAAGCCAGCTGCCCAGCAGCCTAAGGCCCATGCAGCCTTCATGAGACTCAACAAGAGGAAAAACTTGCTGTAAACCACTAATCACCTACTTAATACAATAAGCAATAGCAGCAGACACCTGTGTCCCCCCTCCTTGCTTGCAAGAGGGAGAGGTCTTTGAGAGCATGGTTTTGCCAGGATCCCTTCAGTCCTTTGGACCAAGCAGGGGTGCTACAGAGAGGGTTGTGATGGGGACTCTTGCCCAGTCTGTAAGGTTTTTCCTGCTTTTCATCATGCAGCCATTAGACTGTAGTGTCCCTGGGACTAATGCCAAACCAGAGACATGGAGGTGTGCAGCTGCATACCCAATCTGCTGTCTCAGATAACAAAAAATAAAAAATTCTAGTTCTATTTTCAGGCCAGGTGTCTCTCTGGGCTGAGAATTCAAAATTGTTTCTTTCTTCCATAGGATATTTCTAGGCCTCGGCCACCCCAAAGAGCTTTACCAGCTAATCCTGTCCCAGCCAGACCCAGAGCCTGGCCAGGGAACAGCTCTGCCCTCTCGTTACCTCCGGCACACCCCAGAACCCCAGGACGACTCCAGCCTGTGGCAGAGGTAGGCACTCAGTGTGGTGATGGGAGGCTCAGCTGTGTCCCCTCACCACCAGCTATCAAACTACTCTTGAAGGGACTAACCTGGCTGTCATATGGCAAAACACCTTCATGCACAGCTGTGGAAAGACTGTTGGTTTGGTTGCCTTTATTGCAGGGGCCTCTGTTTTTCGCTGTTCCTGATTAAGAATTTAATAGGTTGTGCACAACAGTTAATTCAGTCCTCCACATCCCTGAACACCTCCTCAGACATGTGAGCAGGGCAATGAGGGGGTGTGACCCAGAATGGTAAGTGAAGAGCAGCAAAACAGGAAGGTCCGCACAAGGCTTGAGTACCTCTGTAAGGAAGAGAAACAGTCTCCAGCCTCTCTAGCCATGGCTAAGGAGATGCTTTCCCTGCAGAGCATGTTTCCTGAATGTGTCATAATAAGGGACTTTGAGTTGCTGAGCTCATCACCCTGCAAGCTGGGCCTCTTGACACAAACACATCCACTCCACAGACCATGGAATAGGTGCTGTCCCCAGCTGACAACATACTTGTAAACTTTTTAGAGCTGTAAAAATTGGGAAAAAACACATGAACTTCATTGTGTTCCTGGGGTGAGAGTTTCCCACGTTATGCTTTATGGTGTGAATTCATGTGAACTGAGACAGGCTTCCCCTGACCTTCTGTCACATCAGCTGTGGGAGAGGGAGGGGGCAGCATTTGCTCTTTCATCAGTGTTCACCCCTCTATCTTTTCCCCATTTTCCATCTCACCCAGAATACTGGCGTTGGAACGGCTGAAGCAGCAAAAGTCTTGAAAATGGGACAGCTGGGCTCCCGTGGGCACTCATGAAGCAGTCTGTTCCCAGCTGACTCTGACCTTCACAGGGGACTGGATGGCCTTTATCACCCAAAAAAAAAATTCACAGCCACAGAAAGTCTCTCAGTTCCTCTCCTCTAGCTTCACCTGTTTCCTTTGTGACTCAACGAGCTGCAGGCAGGCTTGGCAGGAGTGCCACCAGAAGCTGCTCCAGTACATGCCAAGCTGAACTCTACTCTCTCTGCCAATAGAATTTTCCATCTGGAGATGACTTGTTTATACGGTATTTAAATATTCTTGTGCAATATCCAGTGCAGGGATGGGGTGATAGGGGTTTCATGTGTTTTTAATGAGTTATTTAAGTGTTACCAGGGACAAAAAGCTGTAAGTGCAGGTGCTGGCCCTGATGGGCTTTCATGTAAGACCCAAGCCTGTTGGTTTCCTCAGCCCATCCACGCAGCTGCAGGAGCATACATTGGTGCTATACAGAAACCACTGCCCTTTGGGAGTAAAAGGCAGCTGTTGATAACTTTCTTCAGCTTATTCTGAGTTTACAGTGGGTGGTAAGTGGGGACACAACAGGGAGCAAACCATCAAAATGTTCCTAGTTAAAATAAATTCTGGGTCACTATGGATTTTTATTAGCTTTAGTAGTGCAGATTAATTATTCTCCCTATATAACCATCTTCAGCAAGTGTTGCAACCTCTTGGTCTTCCAGCACTTGCGTGTCTTGCCTCAAAGCTGTAAGACCCAACTGCAACCCCAGTGTGGGCTCATGCATTCCCATCCATGCCATTGGGACACAGTCAAGGTACGACAGGGAAACTCTGGCCAAGATCCAGAGAAAATGGCCAGAAGGAAGCTCAGCAACAAGCAGTGCTGAGACCTCCTCTCCAGCATACGGTACCATGGATAACCAATAGGCACTTTTGCACGTCTCCTCAGGCTTTGGTCTGTGCTGAGCAGTAGTTCAGCATGGGCTATCTGCTCCCCATACCAGTGAGAAACCTACCTTCACATTGCCCAGGTGGTAAAGCAGCAGAAATATTCATACAACATATGGTGCTTTTGTAGGGCAGCTCATTTAATCCTGTTTTTTTTCCTCCACAATGTGGATGGAGAAAGCTGTCCATATGCACTTTAAGCAGCTGATGGTTCTGACCCCGAGGACCCTCCCTTGTGAATTTGTTTGTTGTTTTGTTTTTTTTATCCTAATGGTTTGGGCTTGTGTATGTTTTTTTCTCAGGATTTTAAAATGATGACCTTTGTTATGCCAAATATTTCTTTTTTTTTCCCCCCTTGAAATTATTTCCAGGAAATTCTGGAGCTATGGTTACAACAATTCTGTTGTGTTTGATTTATTATGGACAAATCCTCAGCGTGATTGCTGCTGCACATGTGAGAAACTGTATTATTGGCATAAAAAAGTCTTGTTTGATAGTTCTCTTTAAAAAAATTTCCCTAAACTCTACTGATTGAAAATGAACAAACACTGAGCACTCATTAAATCTGTAGTTATATATAGCAGTATATCTGTAGGATGACTTAAACCACATGAGTTTTTTCAACTTTACTACCTCTTTCTCCACAGGGAAACAGTACACAGGGTGTGTCTTGAATTTCTGGTTGATTATGCCTTATCATTTTGGGCCTTTTCATACCTTCTCTATGTCTAGAAAACAAACCAACCTACAATACTTCTGTCTGAAATAAGGAATGCCAAGTGAAAGGCATCAGCTTTCTAGTCTTTATATCTCTTTTTTATGGTTGCATTATATTGCATAGAAACAATTTATATTCAAACAACACATTTGTTTGAATTAGTTGTTTCTTGGGGTAACGTGGCCATGGAATGTCATGTTTTACTGCTCACAGATGGAGCAGTAAGCTGGGCACATACTGTACACAGCTGACCACAAGAACTCAACCTTATAACTGAGCCCTCACTGAAGACAGCAAGCATACTTATGCTACAGCCCGTCATCTGTATCACATGGCCACAAAAAAACCCAACCTCCTAAGAATATTTTCACTGCATGTGATGTGAACGTGGGATCATGCTTCTAAAAAATCCCCCGGGCCACAAGAAGCTCAGAGAACTGGACATGCCCAAACCCTAATGAAAAATGTTATTGCTGGAATATCATAAAGTCTCCAAAAAGGTAGTTTTAAGTGAGTCCTTTTAATTTTTATATGTGTGCAAGTTGAGAGAATAAGAACAGGGGAACTGCAGGAGTAAATGATGGTAAAACATGATGGTTTTGAAAGAGAACATTACCTGAGAGAACATATACTGAAATACATCTCACTTTCTCCTGTGCCCACATATTAATGGTTTACAATAATTCTCTCTGTGCATCTATGCAAATACTTGAAGAATGCAATTCATTGTGCCTTTTGCCTAGTTTTAATAAATTTGTCAGTTCTCATGAAATATTAAGTCACTGTGTACTGTTTTCATTCAAATCTTCAATTTATAGGTGGCATTCCTCCAGCTGGAATGGGTTTTAGGAAACACAGTCTAGGCAGTGGGAAGGATGAGTCCCGTTTACAATTATTTCTAAAATAAAATGCATAAAACATTACAGCAATTAGGATGCCAAAAAACAAAGCTCGAGGGAATTGGATCACTTTCTGCTGCCAAAGGAGGGCGCTGCTGTTTTATGCTCTGCCCCAAATGTTCTTTCTGCTCTACTCTGTTGTCCTTCAGCCCGTTTATCCTTTACATTTTCACCAATAAGATCAGAGAAATCATTTAAAACTTTCAGATCCACAGGCAAGTTTTGATTAATTTTATTTTTTTAAATATAAAAGCCTTTATTTCCCTTTCCAGACTAAAAAAGAAGTACTGAAATGTTATTAAAACGAGAGATTGCATATTCCAGCCCTCCCAAGAAACAAAGGCTGAAAAAGATTTCTCTGCAATGATCCTGTAAAAACACTTCATGGCTTGGGTCCTGCCACTGAGCACAAGTAAGCATCTCTTCCAAAACCTGGCACATTTTGCCCATATTCACCAATATTCTTATTATTTGCAGAGCAAGTAATTAACCGTGGATGAGTAGAGTCTGAATAGCAGGCGTGCACCATTCAGTCCTTGTCTCTCACCTCCTTTTGAGATACTGGTCTGTATTTTAAGAGTTCAGGCAAGTGTCTAGAAAGGAAAAAAAAAGAAAAAACACTAATCAATCATTCAGTCAGGGCTTGGAAATAAATACACCAATGGCCATGCGGGGGGCAAGAAGCGCAAGAGTAAACCTGCCAAGAATAAGAGATGGGAAGGGACCTCACAGAGGAGCTTTGTCCCAGAAGTATTTCAAGAGGATTTTCATTTTCAGGGGCTGCATGTATTGAAGCATTAAACATACCCCTTGTTGCTACACTGTGGCAAAGATCCAATTGCCCAGATAAAGACTTGGCTTGACTCTACCAAGCTTTGGATAAGATACCGTTGGATTTATTTTCTGCTTTTCCTTTTTTAAACTGCTCTGTAGGGTTCTGGAATATTGACATCAACCCATTCACCCAACCTCTAGACCCTTGCATGTAACCACCAAGTGTAGATTATGAATACTTTGGGTTTATCCTCCGGGGCGATGCTGGCATTGTCCACCTCTATCAGGATGTTCTTGTCATCTCGGATGACTGGTGCTTCCTGTCCACTCTGGAGGACTTGTGGTAGATTCCCTAAGCTGACGTCCATATCTTTGAAGGCATGGAGTAAAAACACCCCCAAAATGATGGTGAGGAAGCCACAAACTGTCCCAATGATGTCGACTACAGTCATGGTGACCCACTCCTTAAAGAGGATGATGGAAGTTGTGATGACGATGGTGGTGAACAGCACATAGTAGATGGGAAACACCAAAGAGGTGTTGAAAATGTCTAGCGACTTATTGAGGTAGTTAATTTGTGTAGTGATGGATGCCACCAGCGTGATGATTAGGATCCATGTCAGTGGGTGCTGCAACACAGGCTGACCAGCAAAGAAGCCCTTGATGGCAATACCCAGGCCCTTGACGGAGGACACTGAGAAGGCCCCAATAACAGAGCAGATGGTGAGGTAGACGAGGATGTTCCTCTGGCCATATTGGGGTGCGAGGTAGAAGATCAGGAGGAAGCAGAGAGCCAAGAGGATCGCAGCATAAGCGAGGAAACCTGGAAGAGGGAGAGAAGTAACTCATAACTGTGCAGCAGGCATGGGGAGCAGCATACACTGCCCAGTCCTGAGAGAGGAAACATGACCTGCATACCTGGCTCTTTCAGCTTAGAGCACATTTCATCTAGAGTGGTGACCTCCTCATCCTCTGGGGCATGTATCACCATCACAGTGCTGCCCACCAGGCTGAGCATGCAGCCCAGCTTTCCCAGCAGGTTGAGCCGTTCTCCAAGCAAATAGGAGGACAGGATGGCACTGCATGGGACAGAAAAAATGTCAGCTGAGGCTTTAAACTCTTAAAGAAGTGGCAGCAGTTAAAATCAGGTAAAGAATGCCTTCATACAAGGGACAAATTCAGAGTATATTTGTTGGCTTTCAGTGTGTTAATACACTGCATTACTGACAGCTGAGCCCACTGAGATGCAGGTGAGATCAATAGATCACAGCTCATGTATCAGCAGGTGAAAAAAATGCTGAATGTGTTAGCACATCCTCAGGAGTATTTTCAGGGTCTACGGAGTCACTCATGACTCATGTTAAACACTATAAAGCCTTTAATGCCCAAAGAAATTACTTCAAGGACCAATGTGAGAGAGAAAAACAACAAATGCCTAACAACAAAAGAGTAACATTAATTTTAACTAAATAATCAGAATTACTAAAAGAAACTCTGAAGGAACTGAAGCTGAAGATGTATCTGCAAAAATATCTAGTTGTTGCCCATAAAAATTTGGGGCAAGGCACCAGAGCAGTCCTAACTCTCAGTTTGCTTGTGCATTTCACAATAACAGCCCTTCTATCAAAACTTTAGAACCTGGAGTCATGTATTTTGATGTGAATCTCCTTTTTTTTCAAATACATTTTAAAAAGGGGTTTCAGTCCTTTTGGCAATAGACAGAAAAATAAAAACACAACATCAGAGTGCCCTAAAAGCCTAGAAAACATTAGGCAAATGAAAGACAGTTTAATAACAAGCCTGATGTTTTTTTACCCTTTTAGATTTTTAGTTCATTACAAGAACAAAGCAAAACAAAAAAAACCAACCCAACCTTGAATTGGCTAAAGGGCTGCAATAAGAAAGGAAGTAACACTGATATTTGTAATCATTTAATCTGAAGTGTATGTGGTTGCTATCCACATGCAGCATTTCCATCCAGAAGGGCATGCTGCTTAATTCAGGGGTTTCCAAATGACCCCCCAAAAGCACAGCAACTTTGAGAGTATTTTTTTAGAAAATACCCAGGCTTTTTTGTTTTGTTTTTATTTCTGGCAGAATGAATCATACTAGCATCACTTCAAATCTTTGTATCTTACAAGACAAACAGGCAAATTAAAAAAAAGGCAAATTGCAAACCTCAGACACATAAATCACCTTATGAGAACGCTCAGAGCCCCCAGGGGTGTGACAATAGTTGCAGGAGCAAAGGCATAGGCAGCAAAGTTGGCAGCTTCCCCTCCACCCACTAAACAAACACAAGAAAAATAAATACCAGTGAGTTCCAGTACACTTTTTGTGTTTTCTCTTGTGGGCTTGCAAACTAGTAAGACAGCAGAGGGGGTTTTATTATGGGGGTTTCATGCTGTTGCTGAACAGGGCCAGATAGTTGGTGAAAGTCTATTACAAATTAATGCAGGCAGAGGTGTTACTAAAGCCCAGCACCCTCAGGGAGAAGGGCTGCAGGTGGTGGGGCTTGGCCATGCCACAGCTGACCCACATTAACTCATCAAACCCCCAGTCCAGGCAGGCAGCTGCAGCTCATTTGGGTCCTTCCTGAGGGGTCAGGTGGGCTGCTGGGAGTCTTCTCCTCACCTACAAAGACTCTCCTTGGGGCTGTGGTGTCTTTCCTTGTCTGGCTTGTTCTTGTCCCCTGAACAGTGAGTATGGTTGCTTATGGGTTGGGCTGCTATAGTTGTGTAGCAGGAGCTGTAAGGGCAGAGCAAGGTGGGGGCACCTTGAGTTCCTGCTGCTGCAGCAGTGAGAGCCAGAAAAGACTGCTCTGAAAATCCCTCTGCTCCTCCATGTGCAGCAGTGAGTCCACTTTGAGAAGATACGATAATGTTGCAGCATGAGAAGAAGGAATTAAGTCTTGCTCTAAGGCAAAGCAAGTTTTGCTCAAGAAAGGAGCTCTACCAACACCTCCCTTGGGCTGCAGCAGTGACCTTTCCTGGAGTCTCCAGGCACGCTTGGGAGATTGTTTGTCCTGTGCCTGGTACACAGGCAGACCAGCCAGCTGCCTGATTAAAACCTGGATTTCCATGCTTTTGGTTGAGTAAAACTGAGCCAGCAAGTCCTACCAGCCCTGCAGGAGGATGGTGGAGACATGTTGTATGGCTCACTGCTCCCCTCTCCTTGAGGTACCTTTGTGGATGACTGGGGAACTTGCCAGAAGAAAAAACTTCTAAGCCACCAGATACTGGGCTTGTTCTGCACCTGACCCACAGAGCCTGGAACAGCTTCAACCCCAGGGAAACGGCTTCTACTTACTAGTTATCAAGCCAGCCCACCAGAGCCAGTCCTTTAGGTAGCCGTGGCCTCCATCTCCTGAGGAAGCAAAGCACACAGGTAGGCAGGAGTTAACAACCATGCTCTTTGGAGTGACAGATGAGAAACATCCCTTTCAAGAGGGACAAATTGCAAAGGGAAGAGCATGACAAAGAAAACAGCCTGGAAGGACAGAATATGCTGACATGCTAAGGGATTAGAGCAAGTTGGCATTTAGGGCTGGATAATGCAAGTACAATAAAAGGAGCTGTTTAATCCTGAGTGGCAATGGGAATGGCACCCACTGCCCCAAAGCCACAGAGCTTATCAGCTTGTGGTGCAGCCTGCCCTGCTGTAGGATGGAGCTTGGGGCTGCCCTTCAGCCCTGGGAACTGTGGTCATCCTCACTGGTTCATCAGGGTGCACCAGTCCATAAATCCAGCAACAAACACCCTGGCTGAGGTTCCATGGACTGGTCTTGTTTCATCTTGCACGTTCCAGCTGCATGTTTGTTATGGGGCAATCCTGGAGCAGAGGGATGAAGGATAGCAGGGCCTGCTCTGTGCTGGGTGCTCCCACCCAAAGGCTGCTACCTGGGACACTGCCACCCTACATCCTGCCTGTGGGGACCCTGCACTTCACCTCACATCACACCAGCACGCTGTAGAGTCTCATGTGTGGGTGCTAAGGTAGGACCATGTGCTTTTCCCAATCCAGCTCATATGGGGGTTATAGCGATGAAGGATGAGGTGGGGAAAAACTGGTCAGCTGCTCTGTGCAGGCATGTGGTGCCTCCTTTGTGCTGCTGTCTGCTTGTGGTGAAGGGTCCCTGCATCCTGTCCCAGAAGCTTGTCTGTTCCTTTTGTACACTGTTTTGTATCATGGTGGTATGACAGGGCCTCAGCCTGAGCTGCCAGAAATCCTCATGTTACGTTGATGTGGCACAGGCACTTTGTGACTGGGCATTTCTGATGGAAAGAAAGATTCCTGACATTGGAACAACTTGGTGAAAGGTGTGCATACTTATATGGAATAATGGACATACTGTGTTGGGAACTAATCCAGCTCGGGTCTTAACCCACAAGCTGTTAGACCTAAGGGACTTGAGCCTGTTGACACTGTGAAGCCTGATTTTACTGGGTCAGAGAGAGCATATGTTGTTGGGAAGCCTGACCTCACCAGAGCTGTCAGTAACAGCAGTGTTTGAGCTGCCTTGTAGAAAAGTGATGTGCTCAGGTAGCAGGGGTGAAACACTGGGACTGAGAGATTAAAGGGCAGGATAGGGAAAGGGGAAATGAAGAGGCAGACAAGAATTTGCTCTAATTCAGCCTCTTCTGGTTCCTCAAGTTCACAAATGCTTAAGTTGAAATGTTATGCTTTGGTATTCCTTAGAATTTGCTGCATTGTTTTGGCTTTTAGTTGGTTTTTTTTTGTGGTTTGTTTTTTTTTCTCATGAACTCTTGTCAGCTTCAGTTTTTTGTCATTCATTTCTAATTCCTGGTTAAATGTTCTGAAAAACAGGGAGGGGTTTGCTGTTGTTTTACTGGCTTGGCTCTGTGATGGGAGGAGTTCATGGAAGGAAGGAGGAGAGAGACATCTTGAAAACAGTTGAAACAGTACTTGGTATTTCATTGTGTGAATATAAGGTGAAAGATAAACACATGTGAATTGAGTATCTACCATTAGGTAGGGATGGAGATGGACTTGAGACTGGCCTGTGGCTTGGGTGCTGTTTGTGACTTTGCTGGTTGACCCTGGACTGTCACTTCATTGTTCTGTGCCCCTGTGTCCCCATATGGGGACACAGTAAAATCAGGATGGTGATATGTCCTTTGTAAAATTATTTGAGAGTTGTTCCTAGCCCAGAACTGGGAAGCAGTAGTATTGTAATTATCATTATTTTGGTTTGTAGCTATGCAAGTAGGTCAGCTGCCAGGTAGGACTTAAGCTCTTGCTAGAGCACGTCTGCAATGCTGATGGGATGTGTACAATTCCAGAGTGTAATTCACTGTAGCCAGTGCTCCTCCACCATTTGCCATTCATAGATATGTACACATAAACACATGCCTTGCCCTAAGAGCTTGGTGCTAGAGGAAAGTTATCTACATGTTGTTGAGCAACATACCTCAGAAGTATCTGAAAGCCACAAGTAGGGTTCACAGAGATTGCAGGTGTGCAGTCCTGCATTAATAAATGGTTCTCACCAATACAATTAAAGCACATAGGGCTACATCCTTGTCTCAGTGACTTGGTGGCAAAGCTGCCTCATGCATCAAGAAGAGCAAAAGCAGGGTCATGTAGTTGTGCTGCTCTGCTCCAGTCTGTGACACAGAGATGACTTGTACCTTTGTGCAAAGATACACATTTCAGAGAGCTTTCAACACTGTTTCCTCCTTCCCATGCAAGAGCTGTGATGGGCACATGTTGTTTTGGTGGGTACCCGTCTGATTACACAGTGTGTGACTTGCTACTTGCAGTGCAAGGCAGGGGAATGCTGCTTTTAGCCCTGCTAGGGCAGGGCTCTGTAAATTAGCTCCTCAGCTCCAGCACAGCACTTCTCTCTATGTCTTGCACACAAAAATATATTCAGAAAAGGTCTTATTTGCATGGATGATGGTAGGCTGACGTGTACCCAGAAGGGTTCCCTTGCCTTATGAGTGCTGGAGTTTGGATGATGTGTGTGACTCTGGGAAGAGGTGGACCTTCTCCCTCCTGCCCCCCCAAAGCCTTACCTGCCCTGGTGCCTCCCTTCTCCACCAGGCGTAGAAGCCCCTTCTTCTTGAGGATGATGCTGCTTCCAATGAGGAAGCTAGAGAAGACAGCCAAGCCCAAGCCAATGTAGAATCCATAATTGTTTTCCAGCTGAGTTATCCAAGAGTAATCCAAAGTCCCATTGTCCTGGACAGAGTTATTTTGGTCAGCATCACTGATCACTTGGCACACAACCCGGTGGGAAAAGCATGAGAGGGTTATCAGAGACCCTGTGAGACCACAGTGAAGACAAAACAGCAAATTACTGATATGACTATCAAAAGTGCCTCTGTTAGCTTTTGGGCTCATCCAGATGTCTGAACAGCCACCTGGACTGTCACCCCAACAGCACACACCCACCAGTTCTCATACCTAGGACACCTCTTTACTCTCATGTGGAAGGTGCTGAGTGACAAACTTCTGGTGTGCAGTTTAAGCATCTCATTAACACGAAGTCTTTGCCAGTCTACACATTGAACTAGAAGGCTACACAAAGACCACTATAAAAATGTGCTTTGAATTTCCAAGTATCTCTGCCAGAGTCTCTCCCCCAAGCTCCAGTGTTATGAGTTTGAACTATGCCTTATCAATACTCAACCTTGTTGGCTCAAAGGCTTTGGTGCTTTCTAGCCACCTAATCCTCACATATACCAGCTTGTCTGCAACTTCCAGCTTTGGGTTTAATGTGGAGTGATGCCAGCGTGTTGTAACTGTGCATCTGTTTTGGCTCTGCGTACTCAGTAGTGCCATGGGATTGCTCATAGGACAACAACAGGTTCATCCCAGATCAAAGTCTCATCTCTATGTTGCCTCTACTGCCTAATGGTTTTATTCTATCTACTTGCAGAGTGCCCCAGTGCTTGTAAAGCACACCAAGTCCTGCTGGTGTGCAAGGACTGGAGACAGGCATGATTTTCTGCTCTTAACACCAAAAGCACTAAGCCCCTGTGTCTCTAGCCAAGGTGTGTTGCTGCGTGTGGGCGGGAAAATTGCACAGTTTCTTCCTCACACCCCTACCACACCCAGCACATCTTCCCTTGCAATCTTCCTGCCGAGTGTAGTAACGACAGTGAGACTGGGGAACAGAGCAGGCAGGTGGAGTGTCACACAAGTCTCTTTGTAGTAAAAGACTTTCATTCCTACATTAGTTCAGGCAGATATTTATGAAGCAACTGTTTGTGTGTCTGCAGGCAGGGCTATGCACTGGCTGAGCTGCTGACAGCACTGCTGGCAGCCTGGGCACGGGTCCCACCTTTTTCCTGAGTCAAGAGACTGGCTTCAAGCTTCTGTAGCTGCAGCCCCTGTCCCTGGTGCATGTAGCTGAGGGTTTGATCCCAACTGGAATCCAAGCTTTTTCTAGTGGAAAAAAATTCTGGTGACTGTCGAGATGAGTTTCCAGTTTCCCTAACAGGTTTATTTTCTAATGGAAAAACATCCTGGATTGTGGAAATATCTCCTGGGCAATAGGGGGGCATCTTGTCTCCCCAGCTGGGTCAGAGTCTCTGCAGTGTCCTACCGGGGACAGGCGTCAGGTGGTGGGATGGGGGGACCCCGCCTGGGTTGGGCAACCTTTACAGGGAAAAAATAATACAATCCTGGCTTCTCTTAAGTTCAGTGAGGCTGGCAGAGCACAGTGCTGGCTGGGGGTGGCTGCTGTTTTCCCATTCCTATACACACCTCAAAAAGCAGCAACAAAAAAATCCCGTAAGCTGAACAAAAAACCAAACACAAAAAAATCCAAAACAAATAAAAACACGAGGAAAAGAAACCCCAAACCCAGAAAAGAGCGCAGTGCCAGGGCTGAGGAATAAGGCTGGGGGTGCAGCGGGCTCAGCCACCGGGGGGGCAGCCGGGGCT
>NW_009953964.1:8027671-8047925 GCF_000747805.2 Chaetura pelagica
GGTGCTGTGGCAGCAGGAGGCTGCAGGACAGGCTGGGAGGCATGTGGGGCTGGGGGCAGCGGGCACCGGGCGGGTGCTGAGAGGGCTGTGCGCGCTGCAGGGCTGGGGGCTCTGGACCTGCACGGGGTGTGGTGGGACAGAAATTAAAAGTAACCAAGAGAAATGTGGTTCTCCTGAAGGTGTCTCCTCTTATTAAAAAGGCTCTGACCTCAGTTAATGTAGCAAGGAAACAAGGTTTACAAATATGTAAAGGGGGAGTGTTGGGAGGATGGAGCCAGGCTCTTCTCAGCGCTGTCTAATGACAGGACAAGGGGCAGCAGGTGCCAGCTGGAGCATAGGAGGTGCCATGTAAACATGAGAAGAACTTTTTGAACTGTGAGGGTGACAGCACTGGAACAGGCTGCCCAGAGAGATTGTGGAGTCTCCTGGAGACATTCAAAACCCACCTGGATGCATTCCTATGTAACCTATTATTGGGGATCCTGCTCTGGCAGGAGGGTTGGATTCAATCTTTTGAGGTCCCTTCCAACCCATAATATTCTGTTAATCAGCAAGTGTCCTGTTGTTTCAAGCAATGGTGCTTACTGTTCTCCCCTTGGTGCTATGGCTGTATAAAGGAGGTTGTAGGACTGAAGGATGAGGTTAGGAGGCTGAGAAACATCTAGAGGTCTAGGGAAGATGGTTATATCCTAAAGAGTGTTTTGTGGTGGATGTGGGTCTCCCTGCATCATGTTCTCACTTGGCAAAGGCATGTTCTCTGTTGAAGGTCAGGCAGAATTTCCTTAGTGGACCTTTGTGACTTTTGAGCTGTAGCAGGAAAGGCCAGACTCCTGGCAAAGAAGCATTTGAAAAAGAAATATCTACAAGAGATGAGTGTGTAATGAACAGGGTGCTCTTGCACTGTGAGGTGTGCAAAAGGAGATCAGAGATCCAGGACACAATTTCACCAACAGCAGCAGCTGTGGTTCAAGACTGAGCGGCCTCAGCACTGAATCCCAGTCCTGAGAATCTCAGCACTAGCCCATGGGCTCCTCTATCACTGAAATTAATTTTACACTCTTATTTTATAATTGCTTAGTTGGCAGGTCTCACTCATAAGGCCACATGGTTCAGGCTATACTGTAGATGTGGGGCTGTAGCTCCCCCACCAACATCCTGTCCCCCTGCAGCTGAAGCCTCTCCGTAACAGTAGCGTGTGAAGGTTTTGGAGCACGTTGCACACCAGTTGCACACCATGCCTTCATCCCCACCCTCCTGTGCCAGCGTCCTCCCTTCCTGTGTTTGTGAGGTGGCCACGTGTACACAGAGTCCTACTGCCAATACAAAAGCCCTTTCATTGCAGCAGGAGCCATTAGCAGCCAGGTTTCCCTGCAGGTCAGCAGAGATAAGGAAACCCAAAAGCTTTAATTCAGCAAGCCCAGCTTTATAGGTAGAAAGGGTATCTGTTGTAAGGCAGATGTAAGATCTGCAATATCTGAATGTGTCTGAAAATTTGCTTGCTTTTTTTTTCCCCTCCCCCCCCCAAAATATATTGCCTGTTACTACAGAAAGTGCCCTTAGCCCAGCAGGCTGCAGCAGTGCTAGCACCGCATGGCTCCTGCACTCGGCACCTGATCCTATCTCTCTGCAACTGTTTTCTCCAGCAAATGTCATGTTCAAGTGTTTTGTGAGTCATTTGATTTTAATCAGGTCTGTTTACCAGTCACAGACCTGTTGCTGGCTGGGAGAGACTGTGCCAGCCAAATCCCATGTCCTCCCCTTTATCACAGGAGCACTTGATAATCAATCCAAACTGTGCGGTGTGGGTTCTGATGTAGGCAATGAAATTTGTGCTGATTTTTGAGTGATCGAAGAGCAACTTTTGCTGCTGTTACATATTATGCAGGCAAAAGGCACCTAGGGTGAGATAGTGATGGCAAGATTTGGCCATTATGTAGAAAATTTACTTGTTGATGCTGATCAAGAGCTATTCACACAATGTATGAGTCCGAGGCTGATTGCAGAGCCCATGGTGGTGGTGGAGTGGGACAAGCACTTGCTGTCTTTGCAGTGCTGACTGCCTGGGGATATGTGTCCCCCATCCCCTCGCTGGCTGCTCTACCTGCTTGTTCTGGTGCTCAGTGGCACTGTGAGGCTCTTCCCCTTTGTTGGACCTTCTCCCAACACCCAGAGGTCTTGCTCATAGCTGAGGACTCCTAATGGTGATGTGATTATTGGCAATTGAGCTGCATCAAAAAATAATTTCTATGCTTTTGTGGGTGAGTGTTGTTGACACCTGCACAGAGCACAGTTTCCCACTGTGCACAAAGAGGTGTTAGGGAAGAAGGAAATTTTTCTGGAAGGAATCTGGGGTTAAAATAATCTCTTTGGTCATGATACAACCTCATTAATTACTGCCACAGTAGAGGGGGTGGTGCACTCAAGCAAAATCCACTTTGGGGCACAGCTTTACCTTGCTCAGTCAGCTTGATTTCCTAAAGGAAAATGCTGTTGTGATGTGTTTATTTAATCCCCAAAGATATGTGACCCTGTAGCTGCTTTTGCCAGATTTGACAAGGAATGAGATTTCCAAGGGAAGCTGTTCTCAGTTCTGGGAAGAGAGGAAACAGGACAGGGAAGAGTTCCTACAAGAAGGGATTGTGATCTGGCCCCATCAGGCACTAGGGAAGGAGCATCATTAATTGTCACCACTGTGAAAAGAGCTTCAGTCAGATCTTGTAATCAACCATGGGACACATGTGTGTAATGTATTTCTTTCTCTCTGGTGCAGGGGCTGCAAGGGTGTGGTGTATAAAATCACTAAATCACAGGAGTTGCATTTGATGGATTTAGCAAGGCTGCATATGGCAATATGGGAGTTAAAAGCCAGGTAGGATTGGCATGGAATTGCCTCCTGTGTTTAGTCAAGGGCAAGTTGAGACTGATAACAAGAAATCAGGGATGCAACCAATGCCTCTTTTATTGCTTCATATCCTCCTTTTAATGGGAGGGCTGTAATTAAGGGAGTTCAGCTCCAAGCTATGACCTCACTGGTTGGTACTCTCATCAGATGTTCCCTTAAAAATAACTCATCAGAAATCAGGGAGTCTTACTTAGCAGCTCATCTTCTAACAATGCAGTTCCTCCTGAAATACCAGTTTCTAGGCCAAAAAAACTTGACTGGAATCCAGGGGGTAGAGCAAGACATCTTTGCATGCAAATAACCGCTTTAGCAACATCAAATGGCTTTTCTTTTCCCTACTCTTCTCTGCTCATCTCTTTAGGTCTGGAAAAAAGGATGGGAAAATACTGAGTATCAGTTGTTCTGTGTTACAAATAATTGTGGAAATATCCTGAAAACAGGTGAGGGAAACTTTCAGATGTCTCCTAAGCAAAGTTCCTGTGAAACTTTAAGAACAGGGTTGCAATATTCTGCTATGGGTTTGTCTAGTTTGATGGCTCCAAGGAGCTACTTGCCTCTTCAAAGAGAGGGTAAATCCTTTTCTTTCTGACAGGAATGCAATTGCATAGAGGTAAAGGGAATTGCTTGGCGTTCAGGTAATTGCAGCACTAAATGAAAGGCTGCTCAGAGCTTGAAAGTCTGGACTTCGTTTAGCAGACAGCTTCTAATTCAGCCTGTCTCAAGGTAACCATGTCTGCAGTGACTGAGGCTGTCATTTTGTGCTACTAGAGTTTAGACAACACCACCAAAATTGAGAGTTTCCAAGCCTGTCACACTCCTGGGTTCCCACCCTTGCTGTACTGCCCTCTCTGTGCCAGTGCACATACCTGTGGGGCTGTGCTGTGGAACAGCTGAGCTATCCAGGGTCATTAGGCCATAAAACACACCCCAACTCGTTTCTCCAAGGATTGTTAAAGTTGTCATCCAGATAAGTCCAGTGATCTGGATTCCTGTGGCCCCATAAACCACATATGTTGGCAGAACAGGAGTGGTGGGCTGGTGAGGGAGAGGAGGTGGATGTTCAGCATGCATCAGAGGCCTTGAGGCATCAGAGCAGCAGAGGGTGCCAAGGTGAAATGGCACTTAATCAGCAGATCACTTGTTTGCAGACCTCTTATCTGCCAGATGTTTGCATCAGAACTCTAAATCAAGCAAAACTAGATGTGAAAGGCACTCCTGGCTTGCAGAAGGGGTCACAGGAAGGGTCATTTTGTTATGTTTTGAAAGAATAATCATTAATCAACTGTTTTTGGCATTGGTGAAGTGGCTTTCATCTGAAAATGTAAATCTGTTCAGAAGCAACAGGAAGAAGAAAGGTGTAGGTCTGGATGTTTGATGCTGGTCCATTAGGGTTGATAGCCCAAAATTTAGTCTTGAACCCTGATATTCAAATCAAGTATTGCTTCTGGCTCCAGATGAAACCCTGCAGCTTGTGAGCTCTTGGCATTCTTAGGGCTCGTGTTAGTACTGGGGTGTCCACAAGACAGCAGATTAATTAATTAAAAAAAAAAGAAAGTAAAAGAGAAATCTTGGTGGAGGAAAGGAACCTCTCTAGTGTCAGTGGCTGAGTCAGGAAGAAAGTCCTCTCTACCATTCCCCATTGCAGAACTATGTTGAAATCAGTAAACACTGGGCAACTTTGGGCCATGGGCAGGCAGACCTCCAGAGCAGTGTTACACACCAAGCTGTGGGCACAGCAGGTGCCCTTGGCCTTAAAGCCCATTGAAAAGATCAAAAGAGCTGCCTGGTCATGGTGTAAAGTTCACTTCAAGTTTTATGTGAAGAGTCATTGCATTTTTATTCCTCTTAAGCTAGGAAGCTGTTCCCATGAGAACACCTTGGGAAGAATCTATGAAAGGGAACATCAGTTACAGTATTTTGTGATGGGCTGAGGAAGCACAGGTGCTCCCACTCCTGTGGATCCACGTTAGCTGTTTCATTCTAATTTCTCCATTCCCAGAGGGTCTTTTTCCCCTCAGTTCCCACTGCCCCTTCAGCAGTCAGCAGCCACAGATGCTCCTTTGATGCCTTTAACACAAACATAAAAACAGTTTCATATGGAAATTTGGGGAAAAAAACAGCAAGGAGAGCCTCCTGAAATAAAAAGGCCCGTATTGAGCTGACAAGGCTGTTAAGTTTACAAAGCTACTCAAAGCTTTGTTTTGAGTAGGTCCTGTCAAATTCTATTAAAAATAGTTATATAATTTTCCCTCTCCCACCCTTTTTATATTAAAACAAGTTTTCAAATGAAAATCTGTTGTGGAAAGATATTTTCCTCAAAAATAATTAACTTTTTGATAGGAAAATTTGTATCCTTTGGTGTTGGCTGCAAAGCTTCATTTTTTTTTTGTTTTGGCAAAAGCCAGACATTTTATCAACAAAATGTTGCCTTTAATTCTCTTAGCTTTTTCTTTGTGCCAGGTGCAATTGGAGGCTCTCCTGAAATAATAGTCATTGCAACAATGATGATACCACAAAGTAAACTCTGCCCATTTCACGAATGAGCCCAACTTTTATTTCTCTTAATCACAAAAATCATCCCACATTTGTTGTACACACTGTTGGTTGCTGTATTATGGGACAATATCGCCATGT
Organism: Chaetura pelagica; assembly: GCF_000747805.2. NCBI lineage: Eukaryota > Metazoa > Chordata > Aves > Apodiformes > Apodidae > Chaetura > Chaetura pelagica. The sequence continues at coordinate 8,033,208 of NW_009953964.1, forward strand.
ACCAGATGCTTTACTCTTGCAGAAGCATTTCTAATGGAGATGGAAGCTTCTGTTAGCTGAATTTTAGAACAACAGCAAAAAATAATAATACAAAACCAAAGTATCATCTTTAGCTGCATAGCAAATATGGATCAAAAATTTAACACCGTATCAGATCACGAGCGTAAATATACCTCACCATAAATAAAATTCATTGTACAAAATAACTCAAGCAGCTTTTCATACAAATATGGTACATTTGACAAGAGTTTTTGTGAATATTTTCTTGGGTTTTGGGTTTTTTTTTTTCATCTTCAGTTTTTTTCTTTTGTTCTCAAACACACATGAACCTACTGGACTGGAATAATGCAGGAGGAAATGGACTAACATCTTGTTCAATGCTAATAAGTGCTGTCACAGTTTAAAAGGAAAACCTTTGAAGTGCTGAGCTTCAACTAGTTTGCTTCCCCTTTCTGTTGTATCATTGAATGTCAAGTGTAGCAGCATCCAAAAAAAGGCATGTGCACTGCCCAACAGCCACGTTTTATAATGTCAAAGCTGGAGGGAACATTAAAATAACCTAGTCTGACTTCACTTGTGACACAGGCCATCCTTTCTCCCCCCTGTAATGCCTGTACTGAGCTAACAGCTTGTCTTTGAAGTAGGTGTTCCAAGTGGTGGCTGGGAAATCCTGGGGAGTTTGCAGAGTAATTTAGAGTAAGCAGGAAAATGCAGGTAAAAAAGCAAGCCCATAGTCGGTGGACTTAAAGTATCCAGAAAGGGGTCCACATTAGAGAGGAAAAAAAAATAAAATAGGGGTCTATACATTGTAAAAGGCTGAAAACTATATGATCAGAGCATATCTGCAAGGAAGAGACCCAAACTTGGCGGGAAGTCTGCAAGTGTGTAGAATATGCCTGACCCTGTGGCAACCTGTTACTATTTAGCCCTACTGGTACAAATTTGCTCCTTATTTCCATTAAGAATTATGACACTGAAGAGAGGAGAGGAGAAAAAAATAGTAGCAATTTTCAAGGAGTTCTTTAAAACAACTAAGCCTCGACTTTTTTCTCATACACAGTCAAGGAGAGGTCAGAGAACTGAAGCTAAAGACTATCTGCATCCTTTAGATAATAAAAGGACCATAACAACGAATCTCAGAAATGAAGACCATCAGGTTATTCCTAGCTGATATCTCATACTACTTGAGCAACAAGGGAAAACATCTGCATACACTCTACAGTCAAAAACACTTTACATTTTGTTCATGCACTTTGCACATTTCACTCAAAACGTTTAACTCCTCAGAATGTTGAAGGGATTTGATGTTTGTGCCAGCAAATCTGAGGGCAACAAACAGATTTCATCTCCCTGTTCTTTCAAGTACAAGCACCTATGTTTTGCAGGGTTTCAGTGAATTATTATGGCAAAATTACAGCAAAAGAATGCAAAGTGATATTTCTGCTTAGGTCAAATATCTCATTACTCACTCCAGACCTAAACAGATGAAAACAGGCATTTAAATCCACCTTATTATATTTTGCTCTGTCTAGGTAGCTAAGACTGGCTCATGTGGGACAGTTCATCCTTTTGTATTAACCTTTTGCTCATGCTAGTTTCTGAGAAGACTCCAATATCCTGTAACATGTCAGATGCAGTGGAACATTTGTGCTATGCCCAGAGGAGGCTCTGAGAGCCAGAAAGGGCTTTGTGCTACCTTTTTAAGCAACACCTTCATACCAAAATAACAAGCACTCTTTAGGTCAGGAAAAATAGGATCTTGGTTGGATCTATCTTCCGTCTATCTTGTTTTCCACAAAAAATAAAGTGCTTGATTCTCTTCTTCCTTTCAAAAATATATATCTGTAGATACCCTCACTCCCGTAGTGTAGAAGTGTTGGAATATGATGGAAAACCAGAACTGACATCCTTAATGGAAGAGTAGATAGAGAGCAAGAGCCCTGCAGTGCCACCAAGTCTCTGATGCTCTTCTGCTGCTCTTCCTCCCAACAAGAAGGAAACAACTCACCTTGCTGGGCTGGGTCCTTCCCTGCCACTCAAAGATTTCAGCCAGACTTCCTGAGATTTCATTTAACTTTCAGATTACTATGCCACAAAATTTCCTCCCTGTAGTTTGTCCATCTTGTTAATTAAAGGAAACTCAAGGTGTGAAAATGTCCAGCACTTTTCACGTGTAGGGTATTTATTGATTACCAAGGGAGTAGGTGGTGACTGGAAGAATAAATTCATACCACCTAGCACGACATTCTCTTGCTAATAGTAGTTTGCTGCCTGCTGTTTCCTAAAACAAAATACTCCAGCTGGGACATTTTTACTAACTATTTTCATGTTCCCTTTGAAAGAATAAATGCCCAGGCTCTGCCTTATTAACATCCATAATAGCATGCAGTTTACAAGGCATGATGAAATGCCTGAAAGAAAGATGTATTATCACATCTCTGTACTGTAACAGCAACCATCTGCTGTGACCTGGCTAAAGGTAAGAAATTAAAACACTGCTAATGGTGAGGCCAGCATCATTTTATCTTGGAGCATGTGGTTTGATCTTTTAGCTTCAAGCACAAGGTTTTGTATCACTTCAGTAACACTACTGAGGGGAAGCAAGGAAGACCATGAATTATGAAATCCTCCTTGAAGTTCCTATTGAATTTGTTCTCAGTATCCAGGAGTCTTAGATTAGCTGAGTGGGAAAAGGAAATAGACTTCAGTGTTCGCTCTAAATGCTTTTCAACCTGGAAAATTCTGTGTATTTTAAATGTTTATCCTGTATTTTACCTCTTTTAAACAAACAATTTCTGAGTGATGGGAAGTTTCCTAGGCCCTGCTGATACTCATCTCTGCGGAAAGGTATTTGGTCTCTGTGCCACTAGGAATTTGTCTAAAAGAAGGAAAAATAGTATCCCAGAACATATACAAACTACACAGTCCAGATGTCATCCTTGGCCAAAGATCAAAGATCACATATGTTCAAGGTAACTCCACCTGCCTCCTGTCAGGACCAGTGATTATTTCCACCCAGATTAATGTGTTCAGGAGCATGTTAACATGCACGCAGCCTGTTCTGCAGTCCATAAGCAATCTTGTTTAGTTTGTGGAAGGATGTGACTTCAGGGGACAGTCCTCTGCATGAAAACAAGAGGATGTCCCATAGTAGGGAAAAAGCCAGGCCATTTTCTTTCAGCCCTGTTCTCTGAAGTGCTGAGGAGTTATTTGGCAACTAGACCATTGCTATTCTGAAACCCATGTGCCAAAGCTCCTGTGAACAGATGCTAGAAAGGTCAACAATGCAGCAGAAAACACAAAGCCAGCCCAAGTCTGGGCTTTGTAGCCATCCAAGACCAGCCCATCATGTCTCCTCTGTGCCCATCACTTGATCCTCAGAGTGCTGCCCCAGGTGACATCCTGTCTTCTTTCCTCTAGAGAGCAAATCAGGGGCTTGTCTTCAGCCTCCTGCTCCATGGCTAGTGGCACATGTCCCTGTGGGTGTTGATTTGCCCCACTGCTTCTGCAGTGAGGCTCCTGGCACTGCAGAAGTATGGAGCTCATGTTTGGGGCTGCAATATGGCTTCAGTGTGATGTGTTTGGTTGGATGAATCACAGGGAAAAAACTGACCACTTCATGGAAGAAAAGCACATTTCCCCCACCTGCCCCCACCCACCCCCAAGTCTGAAAGCTACAAGTAAAATGGATCACAGGGATGGTACAGAAGAACATGCACTTGAACAGGGCCAGATGGGAAGGTGCATCCTCATGTGCAGTAGGCATGTACCCAGTCCTACTTTGTTGCCAGGTCTTACGCTGTCGAGTTTAGCCCTGCCAGCTGTTCTGGGTTCAGTCCCTTCTGCCTTCCCAGCCCCTGTAGGGTCAGTGTCCACACTAGCAGGTGGTGGCTAGTGACTGGTGGATTGGGGGCTGGAAGCAGCGCACGTGCTCCACCGTGGAACTGTCTGTTTCCACTGACTTCATGTACTTGTTCAGGATGGCAAAAATCTCGTTGTTCAGGATCTGATACTTCCTGATCCTGTCAGCCATCTTCTTCAAGGGCTGGAGGGATGGTTAAGGAGAAAATCAGCAGATGAAGAAAGTCTTATGCCACCTGACTAGCTAGAAAGTACCAGTACCTCTGCCCTGCTGCTGAGAAACATCTGGTATAATGTGTTACAGTTCCACTTAGCACCTCCCAGGGACCAGTGACTCACTTCATTATAGTTTGATGACTCAAGACAGAGCATTAACAAGGTCTGTGAGTGGTCCCAAGTTAGCTGATTCAAAGTCTGGACTCCCAGCTGCTTACTGAGAAACCACTGAGATCACAGGATGGTTGCTGGAAACACCAGCCTCTTTGCTCCATCTTCCCAACCCCAGGAGGAAGGGAAAGCTTTGGGAGAAAAAAGATTTGATCATCAAGCCACTTAAGATCTTGGCCTCTCTGCTGAGACTGAGATGGGAATCTCACAGTGAGTCTGCTTTGAATAAGGTTAATACTGGGCATGGTTGTAAATTATGAGTTTGAACAAGGTAAGACAGAAAACAGAGAAGTGTGCTGGTTCAGGTCCTTTGGGACTTCACCCTTCAACTTACCACATTTTTTATGATTTCGTCCTTCCCGTCCTGTCTCTGCACCTTCAGCAGGTGGTAGCAGAAGTCAAAGAGGTCAAAGCGCCGTTGCTGTCCAAGGAGAACAATGATAGAGCAACCTGCCCAGTTCAGACCATCTCCAAAGCACTGCCTGGAAGGAGGACAGGGTGATGGGGTGGGGCGAGATGACAGGATAGAGTTAGCTAAGAGACGTTCTACCATGGCACCAGGAACTTTCCTTGATGAATTCCTGGGGAAATCAGATTCAGTCCTACTCCTAGAAAGTGGGTGTACACTTAGAGAAAATGAACTCAGGAAGAGGTATGGAGAATTGAGCAGGGCCAGGCTGTGCAGGGTGCATCACAGGGCATGATGGAGGACGGCCTAGCCTCTGACTTGGGTGGTTGGCTCATCTACCCATTTCCTTCTGCATGTCACATTGGGCATGTCCCTTTACATTGGTCTTTTCCTCAGCTGTTCAGGTAGAAAGCTCTCTGAGCATCTCTTTCTGTCCATACACAACAAAGTCCTTTCATCAAGGACCCACTTTTCTCCTCTACCTCTGCACTGGCTGGGGGCTATTGCTGCCTCTGAGGGCATCTCAGGGGCATCCTGAGGGCCTGCAAGCCCTGCTAGCTCATGGGTGGCACTAATGGCAGAGCTGGTTGGACACTCACTCTGCAGTGAACTCGTTGGTGCCCACGGGGATGCAGTACACGAACTGCATGGCGCTCCAGAGCCGGTGAAACTCCACGCACTCGTCCACGTGCATGACCCCGTTGGTCGGGGGTGGCCCACGCCAGATGGGGTCCTGCAGGTAGCTCCTAATCCGTGTCAGGATCACCTCAAACATGGACAGCCCGCAGCACAACCGCTCCTTGGTCAGCAGGTCACCCTCCCGGGCGATGGCTATTTGCTGAGGAGGAGGAGGACCAAAGAAACAGAAGTGACCATGTAATACTGACGGACCCTCTCACTGGACTCAGTGCTTCCTGGTCTCCCAGGTTCTTTCCAAGTTAACACAGATCCCGTGCAAGGTTCAACCTTACCTCTGATGTTTGCTCCCCTGGCACTCCCCACCAGAGAATACTCATCCCTCAAACAGAAGGAGACAATATTGTGCCCAACTATGTTTCACCAACCTTAGTATCTTTTGAAATAACTCCGTCTGTTGGAGAACAAAAGTCGAAGGCAAAGCTCTGATCAGAAACACTGATCCTTCATTCTGCTAACATGCTGCTCTCTTCTGTTCCTGCTACTCAGTGTTGCTGGGTTTAATTTCATGATTTGTGCACATTAGGGAGATAAAACAGGAGAGAACAGGGCACATTTTGCTTGCCAGGACATTGCCATCATCTCTTTAAAATGCAGACAGCCTATGGTTTTCTTGATTTCTTTTTTAGTTAGGGTTAAAAAGCTCTGAGCAAGATGAGAAGCCACTGGAACCTTAATACTGGAAAACCTGTGGTTTATACAAATAGTATTTTTTCCCAGATGTGGAAGCCTTACATGTGTGGAGAATTTCTATGACATCCCCACTCAGATTCATATGTTCAAATCTGTAAAGTTCCATCGGATGGAGTAAATTTGGCTTTGACACTAGAGGAAAATTAAAAGAGAACTGACTTCATTTCAGTCTCTTTGCTCCCTCAGAAAAAAAAAAAAAAAAAAAAGAAAAAGAGGATTTTAAATAAGCAAGCAGGGCCTCCCCTCAGCATGAGAGCACTGACCCCACTGAGTGGGGCGGGGGTGCAAGGGTGGAGTTCACTCACTGCCCTGACACCCTGTTAGCTGCCCCATTTTTTGCCATTTCCAGCAGCATTATTGACTTCCTTTTACAGCACTGCCAAAAATAACATAGGAACTGGGAGCCAAGTGCTGTTGGAGTCATGGCCGTGGGAGGCTCCAGCCTGGCTGTGCTTGCCCCAGTAGCTGAACGGCTGCCACGGTGCCCGGTCCCACCAGCAAAGCCTTTTACCCCTCTCACCACTTTGGCAGAGGCATGTAGAGCAAGCATGACATTCACCAACCTCCTGCCTACCTCGGAGGACTTCCTGGAGCTTTAAGTAGTTTTTAAGCATTTGCTCCATTTCTAGCTGTCACTGCAATGCCCATAAATGTCATCCTGATCAGAATCCTGATGGGGGCTCAGAGCATCTGGTACAATGGGCAGGCAGGTCCTCTAGCCAGATATTAACAACATGAATTATGCTCAGTTTACTTAGGTCATCCTTACTCCACTCTAGAAAAAAAATAGAGGAATGTGCCTGCACATCCCCTTTCTTGACTACTAGTTTATACTGGCAGTAACCTAAAGCATGTTTAGTTTGGTGGCTACTGAAATAAGAAGAGTTACAATTCCTGCTTGTGCCGCAATTCCAAGGATGTTCAGGGAACCTCAGATCAATTAATGTTCAACTAATAGCAAATATCAAGAGAAAGGTGTATTGCTGTGCAGAGGCCACATTTGCTCTAGGCTCCCCAGATTTGTTACATGCAGAAATGATAGCACCAGTTTTCTGGCATGCACTTGCAGGTGTTTGCTTAGAAAACAAAGATTTATTTTATCCAGGTTGTTTTTATAGCTAAAGGCTGTACACTTTCTCTTTCCTCACCTGCTCCAAACTCTTATCAGTGCAGATTAGTATCTGTACACACTAGTCTATGATGGCAAAATGGGGAGACAGCAAAAATAAAGTCATGTCACATATCCATCAGGTGTTAGCATTACTGTTGACTAAGATACAGTGATAGAAACAGGTACTTTTAAGAAACTAGTCCAGTCTGGAAAGGGATGTATCTGGCTTTCAAAGGATGTGATGCAACTCAGTTATGCACATTCACAGAATTGAGTTCTGAAATTCATCACCCTAAGACCAGTCTTTGATAGAGGACTGCTACCATTGGGTAGATACCTAACATGGTGAAGACAGCTGGAGAGCTTTTAGTCTTGTGGCCAGATCTGCCTCACAGTCTGGGGTCACTGATTTCTAAGTTCAGGAGAGGAAGGATGCTATCAAGATATAATGTCAAAGGATGCCTCTGTGCTGCCTCAACTCTTCCCTCTGTCTTCAAAAGGAAAGGCTCCCATTAATTCCAGTGAAAAAAATCAGACTGACCAAGGAGTTTTGAAAATCCCTTTCTAAATACCCCTATGATGAGCATTAAAATGGAGAGGATTCCTTTACTGAACCACTTTGACCCCTCTGGTTCTTTATCAATCACTTATCAAACAGCTGCTTCTGGATTCCCAATGCAAACCAATTATTTACAACAACTGTGGACAGTTTTCCTGCCATTGCACAAGTCCAGTTGTGCCATACCTCTTTCTCAGCTCAGTAACTGCAAGCTTGCAAGAACTACCCAAAGCCTACAAGGGCTGATAGATCCCCAGTAACTACAGCAGTCTCTGGCTCAGCCCCTTCACAGCATGTAATTATATGAAATGCTCAGGGCCACTTCTAGGGAAAGGCATCTAGCAGGCAAATTCTGCTCAGCCTCTGGACAATTGCTAAAAGGCACTTATGCATTCTGCAGGAAAAAATCCTGTATGGCCTGTGTCCAAAACTGCATTTCCAAACTGCATGTCCAAAATTGCTTAAGGAGCAAGCTTAGAAGCTATGGAGGCACCTACAGACAGTGACTCTTGTGTTGATTTACCTCTGAGCTCAAAAAAGATCTAGTCCTCAGCTGTACCTGTGTGATGAATATGGGAACAGTTTACAGAAAAATTAATTTTTAGCAGGACATGAAATACCTTTTGTTTTCATCACCATCATAACTATGGCAGGGATAAGCAACGAGTGGACTCTAATAGCAGATTTCAATGATGATTTGCATGGAAAGAAGGAGAGATAGAAAGACCAACACAAAGACACAAAAACACAGAGGTGAATTCTTTTTCTCGAGTGTCTCCTTTAAAAGGAAGTCAATGGGAAGTGAGAGGAGTGTCTACAGAGTAAGACAAAGCCCTCAGTTATCCAGCCAATTTATTTGTGTCATATGATTTCCAATGAAGCAAAGATTAAAATGTCCTTGATCCATCAGAAAAACAAGAAAAAAAACCCAACAAAACTTTTTGACTGCCATAGATCTGTCACTTCAAACAACTGAGTATTTGTCCCATTGCCTCAGCAGTACATTACAGAAAAAGGGTGTTGATTCATCTAATACTTGGAATGATTTTTATCCCATCAGCCCCACTACATAGGCAATGGGAATTTGGCTACCGGTGGAGCTCAAATTTTGCCTATTACACTGATCAGTCTATGGAGATATTTTTAACAGAACTCAATTTCTGCACAAGAGATCTTTTCCAAGCTGAGACCCACCTCAAGAAGACACTTAAATGGAGCCATAATTTTAAGCGTGTGCTGAAGCTCTAAGCATGTGCTCGGAGGGAAACCATTCTCAGATGTATTCCTTAACAGGGATGAGCTGAAAAATGGACCACACTGCAGCCGTAAAATGGGATCTCCAAAAGTGACTGCAATTGATTAAGTCAGTGACAGCCCTGCAAAGTCTGCCCCTCATGCCAGCCAGTTCTCCTCCTTTTTAAACCGGAGAAGGGTTGGTCTTACTCAGAGGTGACTTCTAGCTCACTTGCCTTACAACTCCCCACCAGCCCTCCAGACTGGGGGCAGCAACACACCATCTCTGGACCCACTCACAAATTTCCCTTCAAAGCATCTGCTAGGGCCAGGATCCTGATTTCCTTGTCCAATTGATGTTTTGGGAGGGGAGGGGGAAAAAAAAAGTTAAAAAATAGGATCACTTTCCCGAGGCCAAACAGGCCGTTTGGGGACTGCTGTGAGTTTTCAACAGCCATCCCTTTCAATGCAATCCTTACCTGCGGAGTGCCCAGCCTCTCTATTAAGGGAACCAGGTGGAGTGGGGCATACTTGGCTTCGAGACGCTTCATGCGCACCTCCAAGCGTTCTCCTTCTGTCAAGCGAGCAGCAAACAGTGAAATGAGAGGAGGAAGTGGAGACCCGCCATTTCCGCCCAGCTTGCTCAGAGCTGCCCCCCAGCAACCATCCAACAAGGCTTTGGATCAGGGAGCCAAACTGACAGCAAATGAGGGAACCAGTGATGCAGAGAAGGGAGGGATGTGAAATTGCAGTCTCAGCAGCAGCTTAACCACGTGTCCGGAAGCATGTCCCTGGTACTGATCACTCCTGTTGAGATGGACATTTCATGCTGTCATTCTCCAAAAAGGCTGTGAAATGGCTTTAAAAACCTTAAGGGAAACCCCAAACTGACTAAGGCTTCAGTCTGTAACTAGGCTGCAGAAAATGTACCCTTGGCAATTTGTTTCTATTTGACTTTTTCTATCTACTTATTTAGGGGGAAGCAGGGCCAGAACTAATCCTCAGCAGAAATAGGAGAGAAACAGCTTCTGGACAGAGACCTCTGAGTCTGTCCACTGCTTCCCTCTCAGCTTCTTACCTTTGATGTAGACCCTGGGCAAAATATTTTGGAAGGGAGCAGCATGCAGCAAATCACAAACTTCTTCCTGGGACTGAGGCAGGAAGAAAGAAAGATAAAGTAAGTTAAAAAATACCTATAGGGGTGGAGTGTATGGCTTAGGGGCCTGGGCAACACTACAACAATTCATGTTTATGGCACCTATTCAAATCTAACCCAGCTCAGTAGTAACTCCAATGGTTTGAACCTAAATGACCTACCACTGGAAGAAATGCCTTTTGACTCAAGCCAGGAAGTTTCCTTAACTCACGTAAGTTACTTCCTGCCTGTACAAGGCCAGAGTTTTATTTTCTGTCCCAATTACTAGCACTCCAAGTAAAGGGGGATAAAGAACACAGAAGTTTCAGTTTCATCTTACCCTGTTGACTTCCTGTTATCTATTTTTATGGAGTGCCCAGGTGGAAATTATCCTTTGGCTTAGTTATTTTAGGATGTGAACGTGTAAAATATATTGATGCAGGGCTCTGTTGCAAATGGGTACATGATACATTGGTCTGAAATTATTTGGTTGTTCATATTGTGTTCTCAGCCAGGGCTATCAGACCAGAATCCTGTTGGTGTAGGCACCAGGGAGAATAATACAGAAGTCCAGAGAGGAATAACATCATGAGATGCCACCTGAGAGAATGCATGCTAATGCACTTGAGAAAAAATAATCCCAAACACAGATGCACAAGGAGGAGAAACCTAGAAATAGGCAGGTGGAGACTGAGGAGCGATGGCTGACAGTACATTGTATACAGATCTGCAATGGGAAACAGCAGCAAGGAAACCAAAGCTGTTTAACACAGAGGCATTGCGTCACAACAAGGCATTCGTTTGCTCCTACAAGGTCTTGTTCCAGGACATGCTTTCAGTTCTGAGCTTGTTGTAGAGATTTAGACACACTCGAAAGCAGGTCATGACAGCGCAGCAGAAGATACTTGGGCGCCAGATGGAATGGCTGGGCTGAGTCTGCTTGGGATGCATGGGTGGAGAGCCCACCTTCCAGCCAAGAGGCAGAGGACAGTGTAGCATGGAGCTGCAGGAGGCTGCACTGGCGCATGGAGGCTGGGATGAGAGCAAGTTTGTGGGAGTGCAGTTTGTGACACAGTGCTGGTGGGACAGGAACAGTCTGGGGTCCCTCCGTGGGCAGAGAGATGCTAAAGGAGTACGCCTGTCACCTTGGCTATTGAATTTGTGAAACAGTGTTTGTTCAGAGGAATGTTCTTCCACTGCTGTTTCTTTCTGATAGAGTATTTTCACCATTTGCAGCCTGCATTCACCTGGTATCTGTCCCAAAATTAGTCATGTTTATTAACAGATCCCCTCCCCAAGGCCCATTAACTGATAGTAAGAATTCTGCTTGGAACTTTAGTCCCAAGCAACCCCTCATTCCTCAAATTTAAACAGTAAGAACGGGGTAAACTGGAGCAGGCTGCACATATTCACTAGAGCAGTCTCTGCCAGCAAATACCACCAGCCTTAGATCATTCTGACAGCTATGAAGGTAACTGCACTGTTAAAGCAATTGCTCCTGCTGCACAAGTTCCATTAGAGGGAAGATTTTGTTATGTGACGACTCTACACATCTGAAATCTGCCAGTGAGTGAGAACTAGTGCCCACTGCATGCAGAATGGCTTTATACTCTGAATCTATTTCTAAGTGAAAAAACAGGGAATCAGAAAGGGGAAGGACTTTGGCTGGTATAGAAAGTGGGCACAGGTGGGCTTTGATGGGCAGCTTTTCTAAAGAAAGCCCCGAATTCTCACTATCTTCTTTATTTTCTGCTATTCTAAAATGGCAGTTATATTGCTGATGGAAAGTCTCTAGAACTGGGGGAATTTTTTGCATTGAAGTGGAAGATTTCTAAAAGAAACCACCAAGTGTCCCTTAAGCGTCCTTTTAAAGGGAAAAGGGCAAATGCAGTACATCCAGCATAAAATCCAACACTGAGAACAGAGAAAGCAGGGACAAAGCCACAAAAGGAACAGGAACTGCCAGGATATACTTGGCAACTCTGGTCATTCTATAAAACAAAGCTAAGCTGCTAGGTGATTTACGTGTCTCTAGTTCTCTTTCTTCTGTGCAACTACTGCTTACTGAATGTGTTGCATGCACTATTTAAAGAGCTAAAAGTTTCTATATCTGGGGTTAAAATGCAAAGGTAAGGGCAGTAATAGCCATTTTAAGGACATTCAGAGATTTTCAGTTTTTCCTGTGCTCTACAATTGGATAAAACTTGGAATATTTGAGCTTCCTTCTCCAAAGGAAGTTTTGCTCTGAACAAAACTTTCTGGCTTCTCTTGTAAACCCTATCTTATGCTAGGGAAGGCTTTCTGAAATATTTCTGGGAAAACTGAAACAACCCTGCCAAAACCATTATGACATAAAAATCTGCATTCTTAATATAAAATGGTGTTGTTGAACACCCCTCAGTTGGCTCTGCGCCAAACTGGGAGCTAAATTCATTACCAAATAAATTGATTGTGTGAAAAACTAGAAGCTAAGATGGTGTGTGGCACTCAGCCATGGCCTTTGCCTCATACCAAAAAGGGCATCACATAAGATGAAAGGCTGAGACTCCTGCATGTGCAAAACCCTTGTGCAGGGGGAAATACCAAGTTGTCACTCCAGCTAAGTTTTTAGTAAAGAGAAATTGTAGAAAATATATCATCAGCTTTCCTGATATTTTCTTCCTTTTGGATTGCTTTATCCTTATAACCATTAGAATCAATCAGGTTTTTTTCATTGCACTGGCACCCCAAAAGAGCAGAGAGCTCAAATCTACTTCTCACTGTACAAATATATATCTAAAAATTGTTGATCCCTGCCCAGAGAGCTTACAATCTAGAAATAAACTCCAGTTGGTTTCTTTCTGAGGACAAACATGGGGAAGCTTTGGGTCCAAGAATTAAATCTAGATCTTCCAGTATTCAGATTCTCCTTCAGCAATCCCAGATGTCAGTGACCAAGCACCAATTCACACCATCCCCATGGGCATGCCCACAAACCCCAGTAACAGAGACCCTGAGCACACAAGAAGCTGGAAAGTAACATATCCCAAACTCTTCTGCTGAAGAACCCACTTCCACTTATACTCTTGAGCTGGTCATTTCAAGTACGATCTGTTGGTGCAGGGGGTTTTGCCTTACCAGAGCCTGCTCGATAAGGAGGCAGAAGAGAATGGCATTGCCCACTTCTCTGAGGCTCTGGAACACATCAGTCTTCAGCTCTGCATACTCAATGATGTCCTTCAGCTGATGGTGGAAAAACTCCAGGATTCCTTAAAAGACAAGGAATGACAGTCAAAAAAGCAAAAGCAGAATCACTCTCTGGTAACTTGTGCCTGGTACTTCCTTAATCCCAAATTGCAAGCTGTAACTGCTAAACAGATAGATGGAGGCTGGCACTGGGGAGAACTAACATGCAATCCTTCTTTCAATACCCTTTGGGAAATAGGGACTAATTGATATAAAGTCCTTGGATTTCCTCATTAGAGTAAAAAAGAGATTCAAGACTAAGTAATGTCTTGGTTCTGGGTCATGTATACCAGCCAGAGCTTCCCCATCCAGCTCAGTGGCAAACTGCAGTCATGCTGCAAAAAAAATCTTTGCATCAACTAACTACAGCTTTTGGAAAAGATCAGTGAACCCACAATAATAAAAGCTTACACAATCCTGAAAACAAAAAGAATAGCTACTGGAAGGCATTCCTTTATCAGCCATCTGTGTGTTCAAAGGGAACCTTCCAACAGGAGATTTCCTGGAAGAGTTTCCTATACATGTTCTAGTGTCAACAGCAAAGCAGCTGAGAGTGTGTCTCAGCAAGCCTGGCTGTATGTTGCACTGCCATGTCAGTGCCAAACCTTGCTTAATTCTAGTGTGTGCCTGAGTTAAAGCTCTACCAACATGTAGGTGAGCTCTTAGTCAAGCATCTCTCTGTAGCACCCACCTGGAGAGCCATACTCATGTCTTGGCAGGCGACATATCTTGGGCATCACTTCGATCAGTGTCTTCACATACTGCAGGATGGTGCCTTGTAGCTGTAGGGGACAAAGGGAGGTTGAACTGGAATGATGGGTTCTGCTGGTGTTGGGTTTGAAAGAGGCTGGTTGTGGACAGGTCCACATCTGACAACACAGGATGAGACTTCTGCTGGAGTCCAGGGAGAGCTTGCTTAATTTGGATTTCACTCAAATATAAAAGTCAGCCCAAGTGTATGGATCTAGAGTGCTTTTACAGCTTCCTCCCAAATAATAAATCACAGCTGCATGGATTTTGAACTTTAAAATAAAGCTTACTGTGTTTGCATCTGAAATCCAAACAAGGCTCCATCTTAGATCCAGCTGGACTTGTGTTTCTAACACAAAAAGCATTTAACCAGAGCTGCTAACGGAGCCATTTTCCAGCACAGGAAATGCTCCTTCCACCTGAGGAATGATCACTAGGTACTCAAGAGATTAAAAAAGAATTTCCATGCCTGTAGAACAAGTTTCTGCAGATCTGATGTTTTCAAACAATATACACAAGAGTAAAGTGTATTTCTTAGTTTAAAATGCTTACTTAATTTGGAGTTACACACCTGCATCCTGTAGATAAATTATATGGGATTTTGCACTAAACACTATTTAGCCAAATACAAAATCTTTGTCTTTCTGCTGGTTGTAGGG
>NW_009953964.1:8048327-8085717 GCF_000747805.2 Chaetura pelagica
GTAGGGAAACTGGATATACACTTGAGATTTTCAGCTTTACATTGCTTTGGTATGCATGCTCAAAATGATGTCATTGCAGTCAAAAGAGAATTTAAATATTCATAATGAACGAAAAATGTCTTTCTGGCAGAGCAAGGAGTTTAGGAGAAAAGCATGACCTGAAAAATGATGTATCTTTGGACACTCCCTCCTCTCTTCTTAATACTTGGCATTGTTAGTGCCCTTAGGGAGCACATGGGATCATTTCCCTGTGGACATAACTTTTCTCCTTTGAACAAGAGAGAACTAGAGAGCAGACAGGGCTATTGGCAGCCTGGCTTCAGCACACCTGATGGAAACGCACAGTATAGATTGAATATACAGGACTCATCTATAGCAGGAATTTTCTTATAAAGACACAAAAAGTTGGTTTAATCACTTTTGCTGCTTGCTTTCTACCTTCCTGCAGCTCTCAGGGGTATCACAAGGTGGTGAGACAGAGTGCTCTTGAGCTATAGCTGAGCACAAGCACATGTACCGAAGGTCTCTCAGGCTGCAGCACAGGCAATGCTGAGGGACCATGAGCGCATGTCCCACCCGATCACTTCCCAGTGGCTTTTAGTAAAGCAGCATCCAACCCCACCACCCCCAGACAGAGGTGGCTGATCACAGCTGACACTTCAAGATGATGGGAACATTCCATCATCCCACAGGAATCAGCAGGATTCCTCAGCAACAGTGAAAATCAGACCATTAATACAAGTGTTTCAGTGTGGATAAAGGGACATGAAGGCGTCCCAGTGTGAACACCCTGAACCCAAAGCCCTGGCTGACTCTCCAACCTGTGCCTCTCAAGGCACTGAGGTTTTCTCCATTGCCAGGGTTAGGCTCAGCATTACCAGGCTCTTGACGATCTTCAGCAGCTCTTCCATGACCACTGCAATGCCTTGATAACCAAGAAGCCTGCAGATTGTCTTGAAATGAGGTGGCCCCACAAAATTGCGGTAGGAGCTATAGATGTGACTGTAGGCAATGTTGAGAGGCTGAGAAATAAGAAGCACAATGACAGTTAGACAGGAGCATTTACCAGGCCTGTAAGTAATTTTCTTCTCATAGTAGATGTTCCATCACTTCAAGTATTTTTTAAGGAGGAGGAGAAATAAAAATACCCACGGCAATTCCCATTTCTTCTACTTCTCGTGGCAAAGAGGAGATTGCTTTTCTTGCTATGTGGTCAAGACATATTCTAATCTCACACTGGCACATCACAAGGTTTATTATCCTGCTATGCTGCAACACCACTTCAATTTCCAAGGTAATTTACTCTCCTATACATTCCAAATCAAGGATTTCAGTTCACTGGCTCTTTGCCTCTTCAAACCCAAATTCTTCGCTACTAAACCAAAAAGCTTTAGATCCAAGTAACCACCTTCAGATATAAGTAACCAGACAGACTTATTTTTTTCTATGTACACTTGCTTTAAATGAGGCTTATTAAGAAAAGTGGCAACTGCAGCATCTGAGCCTAAGGGCAGTTGGAAGAGACATAGAAAAAATATTTTTTGCATTGTGCAAAGCTCTGCATCTGCACTTAACATCCACATGGCATGGTGAGAAAGGCAAGAATCTAACCCTCGTCTAGGCAGAATAGTACCCAGGGCTCTGGCCCTGCAGAATTTTTAGCAACAGAATACAAAGTGATTTCCAGGAATGTACTCTTTATCAATGTAATCTTGTAAATGTGGAAATTGCTGCCATGTTTTATCACTGGAACATTTATAGGATCCATTTGGTGTGAAGGAAACAGGAACAGGGGGAATTAATTCACTTGTGTAATCTGCAAAAAAATACTGATTTAGCTGAGACACCAGATGCTTGGCTGGGGCTCTGCAATAGAACTGTTGGCATCATGATTCAGCCCAGCAGAGAAGGGCTGCAACCCCCTCCAACATCTATAGCTGCAGTCCCAGTAAACATCAGAAAAGCACATTCTTTAAGATTCTGGCATGTAGTGTCCCTTCCAATAAAACAGAGATAAACCCCTGGCTCACGCTTTACTAACAGATCTTTCTTGAACGAGGATAAAAGAACAAATTAAACTGTATCTCAAATATAACGTGCAAGGCTGACGTTGCTTCTTGTGTAAATGCTGGGAGCTTGATTCCCTGCAGGTATTGCAGATCCCACTACAGGGATTTCTCTCCCTGCCAGTAACGGAGACAAGGGAGCAGAGGGACCAGTGCACTGAAGAGCTGAGGGTGAAAGGGAGCAAGTGCTGAAGTAGCAGACCAGGACAAAATGGTGTCTCTCCTCCAACACTGCAATACAGCCAGCTGAGGGCTTCTGCTGTCCTCCAGTTCTGACTCACTTCCTTGAGATTAACATTTTATTTGAGTTACTAATGAGTTACAAAATGAAGTAATTTGCTAAGAATCAGAAAAGTATTTTCTTTCACTCTCAGATACAGAATTTCAGCAGACTGATATACATGCTTTCATAGACTCAATGGTTGCTTCAATCAGTTAAATGTCTCTACCTCTGTTACCACCCTGCTGCTCTGGTCCAGCAGCTTTACTGCCTACTTTAACTCTGAGGTGCTCTTTGAAAGAGCTAGCAGAAAGAAAACATAGTTAGAAAGTTCCCTACATTCTGTGAAATATTATTTCATCTCCAGGTTCTACTAGGTGAAAAAAGCCCTTTTGTTCTGTACAGAAAGGCTACCTTGGAGGCTCTGTAGTGTATTCATTCACAACAAGCATGAACTTTCTCTCCCATCAAAACTAAAGAATCCTGAGTAAGCACAGGCCATAGTTTAAATATTATCCAGACAGACAGAAGCCTACTTTTCACAGCTCGTTAAGAGAATGGCATTTGAGCATCCTGCTGAGGCTTCTATCTGCATCCTTAGATAACCAAGTCTTTAAAAGTCTACTAGAGATGAATCCAAAGCTGACTCCAAAGCCACTAGATATGCACAATGATACACGTGAAAAACAGCAATAGTTTACGTTTTGAAAAGTGTGTCTTCTAAAACACCCAGGATGGAACATTTGCCAAATGGCTGACATAATTATCCCAGAGGGAAGCCAGTAACCTGCCAGAGTCCCAGCTCAGCCACAGTCCTGCTGAGTTCTGCTGCTGTGGCTTTTGCAGCATCATGCAGCATTGTTCCAGCCCTGGTATCCCCAGAAAGCTCTGTGCTGCTGAGGTGATCCAGGTGGGCCCCGAGATGGCCCCTTGCCCCTTCCTTCCATGCCTCTCTTGTTACTTCCCCGTGGTTAGCACACTGGTGGCTTGTCCCAGCTAGCGGGGAACAAAATATTCCCATTTCAGTGGGCTTACAAATCCATGCTCATTTATGGAAGCATCTTTGTTACTCCACAGCCAGGAGACAGGTCTGTTTGCACATGTGCCATGGTCCCCTGAGATGGGCTACCCCTGGTTCCCAGTCGTGGAGAAACTAGTCAGGTTTTATTTTGCTGTTTGGGCAGTGAGGAGCCAGTGCTACCATACAGCTGCCCACCTTGCAGCACTCCCTCACCTCTCAGTGGGGAAAAAGGGGCTGCAGAGCAGCTTTCAGGAGGGCTTTTCCCTGAAGTGGAGGTCTCAGCAATAAGCTTGATTGGGAGAAGACACATTTTAGGACATGCATTGGCTGCAGATGAGCAGGATGATTCATCCCTGCCTGTCTGCAAGATGAGGCAGGTTCATGGAGCTCCCCACAGAGCCACACAGCGCATTAGCAGCAGGCTTGTGTCTAATAATAATAATCTGACAGCAATTAAAAATATAACTCCATTTAAGGGTGAGATATACAGCTTGAGGTAAAGACTGGAGGATGTAAAAAATGACACCAGTGGGTATTTTAAGACAAAACAGCTGAAGGTACAAGCTGGCTGCTTGGCACAGCTCACTCCCTTGTGCTGGGCAGCTACTTCCACCCCCTCGGAGAGCAGCAGCAAGGCTGCAGATTTTGATGGCTCTTGAGAGGTTTTGCTGTCCTGAGGAGCAGCAGCTGGCAAAGATACTGTGGAGGTTTGCCCCACCTTTGGCTTGGGACTAAAGAGGCAGGTTTTGGGGCTGGGATTGCAGGAAGGCTGGGATTTGCAGCATGGGGCAGAATTCCTGGTGTCCCACCCTGTGCCCAGGTCACAGGGACAACCATCCATACTTGGGAGCATGTGGGGAAAACACCCACATTGCTTTGGGGGGCCCATGAGGTCATTAGGGATATTCCAGAATAGACTCAGCAGCAAATGAAGCAAAAGAAGAACCAGATTTTTTCCACAGTGCGTTGTTGGCCATCACCCAGACCTGTCTGAGCTCACCTAAGAAAAGGCAGGGAGGGTTTTATCCAACAGAGCAGATCAGAGAGAGATATAATAGGCAGATGATTCTGGCTGTACCAGAATCCCCACAGAAAAATGAAGAGCTAAAAAAAGGAATATACTTAGAGGCAAAAAAGGACTTGCACATAGCTCAAGTGTAGTCCAGGCTCCCAGCCAACGTAACTTCAGTGTGACAGCTGAGATGGTGTCTAAGAAAGTAAAAAAACAATTCTGACCAGAATTGCCAGAGAAGGGTCTCTAAAAAAGTCTGAGAAGGGTCTCTAAGTCAAAGAGCCTGAATGCAGCCTGGTTCCTTCCCAGCAACCTTCACTCTCCCTTTTAACCTTTTACCATATTCAGCTCTATCAGCTGGTTGCTCAGACTTCCGTGCAAAATCCCCCACGTGTTGCCTAGCTGGGATGGACAGGACACGTACAGTGCAGCAGGCATGTTACATACTGCATTGAGACTGTGTCTGTGTATGTTCTGTGTACAGAGGCTGTGTCAGTACATCTTTTGTGTCTCAACATAATGCCTCGCTGAACCAACTACTGATTTCCAGGGACTGTATACACTATTATTTACAAGCTGATGGCTGCAGCAGGCCAGGTAGCACAGCTCATGCTGTTGGAGGGGATCAGCAGACCCCTCTGCCAACACCTCCTGCAGCAACAACAGCTCCTGAACACCTTTGTGCTGTGGCTGCAGCCACGGGAGAAGAAAGTAAAGCAGCTCCATGCCATCCATGGCAGCAGACACTGTCCTGCAGGTTGTGTATCCTGCAGGTTGTGCATCCTGCAGGTTGTGTGTCCTGCATGCTCAGTAAAAAAGGGGGAGGCAAATTCAACCAGGGGAGGGAAGCAGGGATTTCAAGTGACTCTGGTGTGACCCTGGTTCTGGCAGTGCCAAGAAAAAGAGCTCTCATGGAAATACATAAAGGAAGCCAAATCTAAAGGGTTTACAGAGCTAAGAAGTGGCTAAAGAGCAGTAAGTAGTGGGTTGATGGTTATTTTGCAGCTTCTTTGTCAGATACTTGGCAACCTGCTGTGTTTTATTAGTGAGTGAATGGCAGAAAATGGCTCAGTTTCTGCCCTGCGTCCTAGGGTGAGGAGAGAGGGGTCCCAGGCAGGGCCACAGCTGATCTGGGGAACCACCTGCAGATATGGGGACCTGCAGTGCTGGAGCAGTCCTGGCACTGGCCTGGTTTTGGCATCATCTCATCCTGGGAAATGAGAATTTCAAGCTCATCGCCAGCACAAACTGGTGCAAGTTTGATTTTAGGAGCAGGTAATACCCACAATGACTGAAAGCTTTGCTGTGGTTTGATCTGAGATAACAGGACTGATCATTGCATTGGGAAAGATCAGCAGGACCCTTTGCTGACCTAATCCAGCTATTCCAATTTTCCTCAGTTTTTCTGTCTTCCTGTTAACACACCTTATTTGTGAACAACTAAAATTTAATTTTGAAGCAACTGCAAATGCTGCTAAACTTAGCAAACCAAATGCAGTGAGAAAGCAGTTCTCTCACCCACTTGCTACCTCCTTTGTAATCCACCTTTCTAAAGCAAGGATTTGTACCCTCAGCTCTCTCCCTGCAGGCAAGGATGTACTTCACTCACAGCACGGGACCAGATAAGAGGTCTCTATCTCTCTGCTCTTTTAAGCAGGACTGAGCTATGTAACAGGAAGGAAGCCACCTGGGAACACTTTCATTTCCATCCCTGCTTGTCACTGTTTTCATCTCTGCTCCCAGTTTTCAGCTCGCTGGCAGCTGCAGCTCATTCACAGAGACAGAAGGAAATACAGAACTTGGAACATAAAACCAAAACATCCAGAAGTGCAAAATGTAAATCAAAAGCAAAGGTCACATATACTCCCTAGGCTTGTAGTATCCCCTCCTGGTGCAGTTTGCATCATCTCATCACTGTTAATATTTAGAAGATCTTCAAAATGTTGCAAGCACCTTTCCAGCAACACAAAATGAGTAACTCCAGATCCAGCTTTAACATTTCCTCTGGGAAAGTTCCTCTCTCAGATGCATTTTGGCTTCAGAGAGCAGCAAGTCACTTGTTCAGAGCCTCTCTTTACCAGGTCCACTGCCACATCTGTCCCCAGTGCCACTTCTGCTCCCCTGAACACTGCTGGCACTTGCTTTGCCTCTCCCTCCTGGCATCCCACCAGACTGGCAGGGTGCCCCTGCATCATCCATAGGACTCAAAGAGCCTGCCTTAATCCTATGGGAGGTCAGCAGGAGACCAAGGTCTTTGAAAAACTAGTTCCTACTCCTACCAAACAGCTTAGAAAAAATCAAAAATCTGATGGACACTGCTGCAGCATCAGGGATGAAAACCTACTGTTCACTGGCTTTGATTTAAATCAGTAGTTTAAATGTGCCAGAAATCACAGCATGAAAGATAAAGCCCCTGAGTGCTAAAACATCAGTGGATCCTGTGGGTCAGGAACCCAGATTTCATACCATGTGCCAACCTGTCTCTAACCCAGACTGTGCTCGCGGGCAGTGGTGGGGGTCTTTTTGGGGGTCTGTGGGCAATGGAAAAAGAGAAAACCTCAACCAACCCAAAGAAGCCAGCAAACAAAACTACCTGGCTTGTTATTTCCACCTCAAGAGACACATACTTCTCCAGGCAAAAGCTTTTAGGGGTAACGTTCCCAAATCACTCGAAGGTGAGTGGGTACATCCTGCCCATCCTTTCTGACTGGTTGCTATGGTGAGAGATGACGGAGCCCCAGATGGGTATAACATGAGGCAGTGCAGGGAAGGGATTTAGCAGAGGCAGGAGGGAGGCGACTGGTGGGAAGAGGGGAAGGTGCTGCAGGTTCCTGGCCACGCTGCTCATCAGCACTGACGGGAACTGGGTCTGCCAGGGGAGGTAAGTGGCTTTGGGGGGGCTCAGCAGGGAGTGCATGTGTTGTTCTGCTCCTCATGTTAGAATGGTTACACAGTTGTTAAGATGAGCTGATTCTTCAGTGAATAAAAAGCAAAGTTAATTGCATTAAAAGAGATAAGGAGAAGGTAAAAAGAAACTGGTTCTATTGCATGCAGCTCTTGCTCAGAGCATTTGGCCAGTTGGGAGAGAGAAACCTGCAGAGAGGCTCAGAGCACTCTGGGGGTCTGCAGGAGTGATGTACTAAAGTGATTCGTGGCTGTTGCTACACAGTAATTAGTTAGTGATCAGTGTCTTTGTACTTATTATACATATATTTATATTTCCCTAAAGGCCTTGATTTTATATCTCACTAGCCTTCAGCTTTCACATTTAAGATCCTGATGTTGTAAAACCAAAAAGTTTATACTCTATTAAGCAAGAAGTTGGGTACAGAAAATGCAGTAACACCTTAGACCAGTGAATTAATCATTATGCAGTTTTTAAAATGGCATTTAGGTGTAAAAGCAAAATTTCTACTGAAAGCTCTGCAAGGGAAGCTGGAGCTAGTTTAATGGCCATTTTATGTTAATTGCACTTGCAGTATCATTTCTATTCCATGGGAAACAAAAAAGTAAACAAGTTTCTTACATAGACAAACAGTCAAAAATAACAGATTGTTTTAAAAATCTGCCTAGAACATAAAGTGTACCCTGTGTCCTAATTGTGGTTTTATGTTTTATTTTATGAACCAGGGTGACACAGTAGTCTGGGCATCAGCAGCACTCATCTTTTGCAATTTTAGCCATATAAGACCTAGCACATAATCGAGGCTAGTCAGGGATAGGCTTGGGTCCCATCTAAGAGCCAGTAAAGCTGGTGGAAAGACTTCACTGATGTCAGTGGCCTTTGAGCCTGTACACGAATCAGGAAACTCAGCCTCTCCCTGCATCTGGTTTCAGGGGCACGATGAACATCGAAGTGCACAACATCACTTACACCAGTGCCACTGTCTCCTGGGCCATGAACAACCCATGTCCAGAGAACTACTACCACGTCATGTACCGTCCCAACTGGAACAGCATCTTTGCTGGCTATTTACGCCAAAACTTCCACCGTGAGGAACGAGTTCCTCACCCCCTCAGCTCCCTCATCCTCCACCAACTCATGCCATCCACCATCTACATCCTCTGCATCACATGCAAGAACGCTTACCCCTCCAGCAACCACTGTACCACCTTCCACACTCTGGACAAAACCCCCCTGTTTTTTGGTGGCTCTAAGCATGAACCGACCACCTCCATGTGGATGGTGAGCAGCCTGCTGCTCCTCTGCTTCATTGCTCTCCTGGCTTATGGCTGCCTGCAGTTCTGGTCTGCACGGTGCCAACGGGCTGCAAGGCTGAAGCATCTTGACACCATCCCTGAAGAAGTGGGTGAAGGGAGCAGCTCGCTGGAGGGGCTGCTGAGTGATGGACTGAGAGAGGAGCTTCTGGAAGTCCCCATGACCACTGTGCTAATGAGGAGCTCCAGCTTCATGAAGGAGAGTCCATATAGCTCCCCCCACTCCTTTTTCTCCTATAAAAATGGTGATGATAAAAGGGCCATCTTGCCACAGCACAGCTTTCAGTGACAGCAAAATAAAGGGAGACCCTGCCTAGAGGTCTTGTTCATGCTGCTCTTCCCCAGTGCTTGACAACAGGACTGTTGGTGTCCTCAGGGGCTATCTGTCCCAGAGTAGAACATGAGGTAGTGTCATTGGTTACAGTGAGGAAGATTTTCATCAAAGGACGAAAATATTTTCATTTGCTGAGGGTTTTTTAAGAAGAAACCAAGTCAGGTTCTGAGAATGGCCAAGCTCAGCTGACTGTAGTGTCATTAGCTAATCTGCATCAGTGCTGTAGGCTCACTTCAGAGTCATCAATGAACACAACACACTCCACTCAAGAGGTTTCACACTTGAGTGACCTCCTGCTAGTATCACACCCCAAGCCCTCATAGTGCCTGTACAAAGTCATGGCAACCTGCCAAGAGAGCTTTTGTTCAGTATTAAGCAGTCTGTATTTGCACATACAAGTATTTTAGCAATTTCTATTTTGAATTGCAAATGGGACTCCTGAAGCAGAACCTTCCTTGGGGAGGAGCTCCAACTTGCTCAGCTATTTGCCTGTTTAGATGGCTGTGACTTGGTCTCAGTGCCAACACCCAGAGCTGTGTCAGCATCCCCTAGCACAGGCATGGTGTGGAGAAGAACAGGGGAAAGAAAAGCAATCTCAATCTGCTTCTTGCATGGCTTTTTAGTTTCACAGCCCTGCACACTGGCACCCAACACTCAATGAACTTGTAGTTCTTTCTTCCTAAATAAATACTTCCAACATCCACCCTTCTGGCTGCTGTGGCTCATTTACTCACCTTGGACCCGTAGAGGTAATATGGCTGGACGTTGGCTGGCTTGTCCCGCTGGGGTTCCTGTGTGAATGGGATGGCTGTCCTCACAAACCTGTGGTGGGCATGGGAGATGGGGATGAAAGCTCAGAGCCTGGTTAACTGTGTTGGATGCAGATACAGCACAGTCTGGGATGAACAATCACCTGAGCTACATGAACTAGAAGGCAAAATCCTGACCTGATCTATTGGTGGTGTAAAACATCGGTTTAACCTACCAAAGGTGAGATTTCTTGTCAGTTGGGGCAGGCAAGAAACCTATATATGAGGAGCTACCACAGCTCTGCTGCTCAGCAAACCAACCCCTCTACACCAAACTAGCTCAGTTGCTTGCAATCACTGTCTAGCTGTTGCTTGAATTTGTTACTAACATTTTCAAAGCCAAGGGGACGTGGTGGGTTTTACCTTTGCTGTTGCATCCCATGGGGAATGCAAACCTCACCGAAATCTATGTGGCAGGTTTGACATTATGGAAAGAAAAGCAAGGTCTCCAGGTGCCTCCTGCTTTGCTTGTTCTCCTCACCTGTTGGTGGATCCATTGTAGCAGTAGTTGGGTAGAAAGTCGAAGTTGAGCTCCCAGAAGACGTGGAGGGTGATGCGCCCATAGGGCGCGGAGACGTTGTGGTTGGCCTCCCGGAACATGGCATCAAAGCTGTCCAAGGTCATGTGCTTGCACAGCAGCCGGTGAGTTAGGCGGTTTATCTCCAAGAGCCACTCCAGCTCCTGCAGCACATAAAGCAGCAGCAAATGCAGGATATTACTGAGATGACAATAGAAACTGCTTATTTAATTGACAGAGGAATGACTTCATATTCACACCCACACAGAACTTTCCAGGTGAGGAAGTAGCAGATGCTAAAGATATCAATTTCACTCAATGGCTAAGGCCAATTGCACTTCTACTGAAGGGAGTCCTGGTCCAGTATCTCTAAACCTGTCTGAAGCAAAATTAGTTTGTTTCCCACTGAGCACAAGCTGGCTTTCACATCAGAATCCTTCAAAGGTGGAAACTGGTGATTTTACACTACTTGACTCTGATGCTCCTATAACATGTCAAAGGCAGCAAATTCTGTGCACACCAAATGATGTCTCAGCCACCTCCATCCAAGAGGGAGAATTAAAGCCAAGACTTCCTTCTCCCAGAACACAGGACTCTCTTACATGAGCTCTGCAAAACCTAACTCCTGGCTCTGGCCTTATCGTTTATGCAGACACTTAATTGTCCAATAACAATGCAATTCAAGCTGCATAATTAGAAATAGTAGAGACTCAGCATAGCAGTAAATTATTCTTTCTATTCACACTTGCAGTCAGTAACAGTTCTTACCACTATGGATGTCAGGTCCTCGCTCTCGAAGCGGCTGATGGCCTGGTCTAACGACTTGTACATGGCTGCTGAGATCCGCTGGGTGATGAGCCTGTTCAGGTCAATTGATCTACCCAGCAACTGGGAAAGGGAGAGAAGATTTTTGCAAGTTTTATACAGATGGTGAAAACGTTTGTTTGTTTGTTTAAACAGCCACAAATGAAAACCAAACACCTAAGTCTGCTTAAATGTGAAAGTGGTGATGCAAATACGTCGGCTGGGTTTACCATTAAGGAAGGAAGGAAACGTGGAGTGTAACTCATTTTCCCCTTGGGCCCCATGCCCTGCATCCGGTGTGTCAGAAATTGAGCCCAGCACTAGTTTTGCCAGCCACCAGCAAAAGCATAATAGACCAAGAGCTACGAGTACTGGAGTGTCCTGGTTGCACTGTACCTGGACGTGCCTCTGCTTAAGCAGCGTTTCGTAGCGGTTGGATGGTGGGTACGGAATTATCACCCCGTAGTTCTTACATTCAGCCCGGAACCGCTTGTCCAGTAAGACACTGAAAAAGAGAAGCAGTGTCAGGAAAAAAAACAACCAACAAAAAACACTGTCAGCTTCACTCTGGATCTTTTCCAGAGTTGTTTTCATTCTTCTTTTCATCTTCCTCTGAACGCCAAGAAATTTCCACACACTAATAACTTGGCTTTCACTTCTAAATCACACAGCAGTGGTTGTTTTCTGGGGACTGCCATGCTGTTGTTCAACATTTTGCCTTTTATGGCTAAAACATTCAGAAAGATAAAAAGACTGTGCTGAATGATACCACTAGTGCAAGATACTGGGGTGTTCCCACAGGTCGGCTCCCTCCTTGCAGATCTGCTGTGGGATCATTGGGTTGGTGATGATAATTTTTTTCACTTTTAACCATGTCTCCTTGCCACCCTTAATTCATTTTCCCCATCTACACTGGTCTGACATGGATAGCCAGCTCTGTGGGACAGGGACAATCTATTTTGCCACATCTACTTGCAGTAGCTCCTCCCTGAGGGGAAACTTTCAGTTAACAGCAATTTGGATATCATTGCTCAGCAGCAGCAGTCAGGTTCTCCTACCTGCCAGCCATTGCTTTATAATAGGCAAAGATCTGATCTGCCAGCTTGTACACAAACTGATCGAAGCACAAATTTACCTGGAGGACATAAAACAAGACATCGTGAGGGTGTCACCAACACAGAGCAGCTCCTTCCTATGCATGCAAGATCAATCAATACAAATCAATACAGGGTTCTAATTTAATACATACAGGGATGTCACACTATCTAAATCCTGCACTGCAGTTCTCATATGCTAAAGGCAAGCAGAAAATTGTGGTTACATTTCTCTCTTATGGTTTCTGTATGTTCTTACAGGTCGTGGTCCCCTATTCCAAATAATCATTCCCACTCAGGAATCTCCAGTTTCTCATTTTCCTCTTACGTCTCACAACGCTCTGCCCACCAGACAGACTGTCCCATGTTTCCTGTGTTTGACAGCCTTTGGCTGCCACTGGTCCCCATGGGTATACCTGAGCTGAAGCCCTTCATCAGCAGAGCCTGTAAACTCTCTGGAAATTTTCATATTTTGAAACTTTTCATTCTGTTGGGGTATTTTTTTCAAGAGATGCCTATAATCAATTCACTGAACTGCTGGGCAGGGCTCTCAAAGAGGTCAGTGTGACCCAGTAAGCTCTTCCCATGCAATAAAGACAAAGAGAACTTACTTCAGCTTCAATTTCATCATACAGGAATTGCTTTTTGAACTTGGTCAAGGCATAGTATGCACTGTCATTATAGAGGTCCAAGGGGTACAGCACGTATCTGAGGGCAAAATGACAGATCATGTCTTAAATTAACTTTGGAGCATATCAGCATAAAAGATAAGCAGTGAATGTGCCCTGCTCAGTGCTGCTATCTGACTTCACTCCTATCCCCTCTGCTCCCTTCAGCAACTCAAATACTCCTCACTCCTTGTGTCTTGCTGGAAGCAGCTAGAACAGATCTGGATTGGAGCTAACTGTGACTTGTTCAATCAACACTTGCTCCTTCTCTGCCTTTAAAAAAAGCTTTCCTCCTGCCCTCACTTCACTGAATGCTCTGACAATAGCAGTAAAATGGAAAACAGTTTTCCTAATGAGGAAGACATTATGGGCCTAATTACACTTGCATAACAGTGACTTCTCTCCTCATTAATCATGCAGATTAAAAAATAAATAAAAAGTTTAGTTGCCTTAGCAAAGGCTCACATCCCTGGGGTTGCACTGCACGTCCTGTCTGACTGCTGCATGCAGGTGATGGTACAACCAATTTGTGCCCACATGGGAACAGAGCAGTTGCCAGCTGCTGGTTTATGCTGCATAAGGAAGTGCCAGTGTCAGGAAGCTGCCTGTTTGTGTCTGCTGTCGAGGTACCCATACAGTACACACTCACGTGACAGCAAGTCAAGAAACATCTCTTCCCCCACACACACCAAAAAGACTGTTCAACACCAGCCTGTCCTTCTCCAAAACACAGTCTCAAGCCCCAGTGCAAGAACAGTGCTGCCACACAGCCCACTGAACTCTTACTCCATCATGGAGGGTTCTTTGGTTTCCAGAATATGGTCCGTGAGGATCCAGGGCATGGACATTTCGATGGGGAACTGGATGCGGCGGCCCATGGTCAGCTCTAGGAAGAATTCCCGGAACCAGAGCTGGGACAGGTCACAGCACTGCTGCAGTGCCTCTGAAACAGAGAAGATCCCCCCAGCAGGAGGGCACCCATGTCACCCTGATGGGGGCAGCAGTGAGGGATGTGCACAGGAGGAAGCTGTAGCCTCATATTGGACTGGTTTTGGGAATGGAACATTTTACTAGGATGTCTCTGTCTTTAAACCCAGATCATGTCCATGCTGTCTGAGCACTTTCTAATGGAAGAAGAAAGAAGGGATCATTCCTTTTTCTCTAGAGCTCCAGGGTGAACATTTCAATGGCTCAGAGTTATCCTTGAAGATCTCTTCTGAGCTTAGTGGCTCAGAAGTTTTTCTGGCACAGAAAGAAAATACCAGTCCTAGAAAATAAACTATGTGGCTTTTTGCCATTATTGACTCACTCCTGTTCACATAATGATTTCTACCTAGAAACATGCCTGAATCAGGCAGAAGTAGAACATTTGGGAAAAATAAAGGAAAATCTTCCGCATAGGTCAATGAGGAGCAAAGCTGATCTACTGTTTTCTTTCTGAGCATGCAAGAGTTGGATTCAAGCCTCCCCCTGCCATAACCTCACCACTGATGTTGAGAAGGTGAGTGAAGAAGAAGGACTGCTTGTGGAACTCCTCAATGGCCAAGACTATTGGCCCATCCAAGCTGCTCCTCAGAGTCTTCTTTGAGCCACTCTTGTCTGCTATGAGGGACTCCAGCATGGTCCGCACCATGTAAAGCTTTGGAAGGAAATTATCATGCAGTTACCACTCTTCAGTGAGACAGTCTTGCTCTGCAACAAAAAATAACCCTTCTCCCAGGTGGTTACTACTCCCTGCACCCATAACCCACTATCTTTCTGAGATAGAAATCATTATAACCCTAAAAAAGGAGGCTTTTGGAAATATACAACAAATTAGGCACCAAAACATTTAACACACAACAGTGTCAAGACTTTGTGGAACAGACCACAGAAACAGCTGCTGATCTCAGGGTGGGAGACTTCTACATGGCTGTAAACCATTCATTCCCTACACAGGAGATGGACATTTACGTACCTGGGTACTTGATGGTCCTACTGCTCGTCGTGGGACTTTAATATCAAATCCACCTTTAGGATCCTTCTCACCTCTCAGGCAAGGATCATTTGGAGGCTCTCTACCTCCCTCCCAGTCACAGATTGTCTTCCGAATTGCCTGAAGGACACTGGAGTGGGTGGGAGAGGGAAAGTGGTGCTTAATCTCGATTCTACTTCAGGATGAAAACATTCACTGCTGTGCACACCTGGGAGGAAAAGTACCCGAGGTGGGGGGACACATTGTCATTACAGAGGGAGTCATGCCCTGAAGTTTTATGCAGGGCTATGTGCTTCTGTAGCACAAACGTGTTGCACGACAAGTACATGAGCTTTGCATCCCATTCAAGAAGGACAGACTGACCTGATCAGAACATTCTTCTTCTTCCTGACCGCCTGCCTGAGCGGCTCTCGCAGGGTCACCTGGGCAAAGTCCTGCAGGGCTGCATAGATGGTGTTGCGGATGGCTTGGTTAAAGACACTCTCCATCCGACCCATCAGCACTTGCAGACCTTTGATCATGGCAATTACCTGATTAAAAACAGATGTATTCACTGTCTGTCCATTGCTATGATGAGGTCCAACGTTAAAAGAATTCGGACTAAATTAATTCTACTCAAGTAACATAGGTCCAGCAATTAGGTGGCTAATTTTTCTGGTGTTAGCTGCTTAATAGATCACAGCAAGCTGAGGAGATCATTAACCCCACTGTTTTCTTGGAAAGAAATTGTCCTTGTCGCTTGGAAGGCTCTGTTTCCACTCCTGATCTCTTGGTATCTTTAATAACACACAATCCCAGGACACTGCTCTACATGTGGGTGCAGCTCCATGGCTGGCACAGACCTGCATCCACACCAGGACAGCCTTGTACAAGAGTACAGTGGCAATTCCCAGGAGGGAGTGAGCCACAGAAATTAAGGTAATATTCAAACCAACTTCAACTGTGGAAGGCAAGATAAAGGTGTGATGGTTTCCCTGGCCAGGCTTGGATGACTATTCCCACTGTCCACAGACAGCTGGACCAAAAGCTGATGGATCCTGGGGACAGGATGAGGATCCTTTGTGTCTGAACATAGCTCCTGGTCTTGTTCCAGATCAAGGAGCCCTGAACCACCTTTTCAGGTCAGGAGAGGCTTAATGCAGCAATATCAAGAAAACACAGGTTCACCTCTATCATTCTCCAGCACACAACCACAGCATAAGAAAAGCAGGATCAGGAAATGAAAGAATTGTTCTCATGCACTGGTGCAGTGTTCCTATCCCAATAGGAGCTCCCATTAACTTAATTTTCTCCTTAGTTCTGGGTAAATTAAGAGCCACAGGGATGTCCCTTAATGTGGGCTGTAGGGATGAGTAACTGGCTGAGTATGGTGAGATGTCCTTTCCTCCTCTTCCCATGGCCTGAGGAACACGGACAGGAAACCAGCTCTGGCTGGTTCTTACTCTTGTGCAGTTGACACCTACCTCCACAAAGGCAAACTTCTCTTCACTGGTGTAGTTGTACCGGGTGGCTCTCTCATACTCTTCTGCTGTTCCTGGACAATCCTTGTTACAGAATTTATCTGTGGGATGAACCAGCTTCCAAGAGTACTAGAAGATGGCGAGAGACACTGTCAACATTGCAGTGAGTAAGAAGACAGGCTGGAAAGACTGAAGAGGGCCCTTTGCCAGGAAAACACTCCCTAGACATTACTGTAGTTGTTTGACATTCCATTGGGAGCAAAGTTTGTGCTCCTCCTTGGCTTTATCATCACTGTACTGAATATTGGTTTTGTTTATGTGGGAGGTTGCCAGTCATAACGGACTTTTGACATCCATGACTTGTGTTGGGAAGAGGTAAAAATTTTCCAAATTAAGAATTTACATCATTGTTCGAATTACAATTTTAGTTGCTCAAGACCCAGACTCATCCCAAACAGCTTTCAATACTTAACCAAGGTGTTCAGATTAAGAGAAGAGTCACTGTGTCCCTCTCTAGCATTAGTGGGGACACCCCAGCACGTGCAAAGGGCAGTTCAGGTCCAGGTTGAAATGATCAAGCTCTCTTTCTCCATTTGGTATAGAGGGTGTTCAGGGTAATTAACTGCCCGATCTTAGCATGTTTGTTAATGGCTGAAAGTCAGGTGGCACTAAAGCAAGCTCACCTTTCCACTGTCTAAAACGTTCACGCTCACCTGGGAAGAGGAGGATGTTACCCACTCACTGCTTCCATGGATGCACTCACCACTTCCATGACGTGAGCACTCCACTTGGACAGCAGTTGCAATCCCCGTAAAGCAAGATCAAAGAGCTCCCTGTACTCTTCATCTGATTTCTGGCTGTCCAGCCCTGAGCCAGTGACCACCTGGAGAACATCACATCACATCAGGGCTAGACTCAGCAACTTGCTGCAGAGGCTTCCCTGAGCCAAACAGCAGCCACAGATCTCTCAAATCCCAGCTGAAATGAATTCCCTGTGACCTTATGATCAAGCTAAAATTGAGCAGTGCATTTACTGTCCCTCAGGAAAAGGGGTATAACTTAGCAAGGCTCTTTTTGCCCAGGCAGTCAACTTATTTCCTACAGAAAAATCATCCTGACCTGTGACCTCAGGGCAAATAACTGCCTGTTTTCATTCCACTTTCCCATCCCTTTTTGATTGTCTAATACAACTGAAATCCTTGAATCCTTTACTGATTTAATGTTCAAATAAGCCCTTAAAAATGCCAAAGGGAAAATGGCTAGAATGCTAACAATTCATTAAACTCACAGTGATGAAAGAGGATCACACATTTGCAAAAAACAGTCACAATGGCATAAGAGAGGGCACGGACATTCAGCAATGAAAAGAACAGAGATGCTCTCATGAACTTTCCTCAAAGCTCTGTGTAATAGAAAAGACCTATTTGCAAGTCATGGTTGTTCTGCCACCTGGCTGATAATACACATTTAGTTGCAAAATTTTTTCTACTTCTTAAACAAAGCTGTGGCCAAAGAGCAGAAGCTGTTGCAGATCTTCTGCTGCATATCATGTTGAATCTGCAGGGGCCTTTCATAACTTGCTTTTTCAATTACTGGATCGAGAAGTGGTTTGTTCCAGCAGTGTCCTTCTTCCTTTCTCAAGGGAGGACCATACTCCTGCCACACTTGTCCTCTCCCAGTCCCATCTAACGGGCCTGATTACAGTGACTACAGGCTGAGCTTACCTCACTGTTGCTGTAGCGAGCGAGCTCGGAGATGAAGCGGATGTGGTCATCTCGGATCTGGACCATCTGCTCACAGATGTTGTACTGGGGACTTATGCTGCTCTGAGTGCACGTCCACCTGGGCAAAGAAAGCAAGGATTTCAAGGACAGGACATGGGGCTCCACTCAGACAACCCCAGGGACAAAGTCCTGCACTCAACTGCTCTCTTCACTTCAGCATGCCCAAGACATGCCACCTTCATGGCAAATACCATCCCGTGTCGTCTCTCTCATGTCCCCCAGTGTGTGAGGTCTTCCAGAGGTGGACATTTGCCTCACCTTTCAGCCTGAACATCTGTGCTTCATCCACCCTGAAGGCTGCTCTGATGTTGGACTCACCTATCCCCATGGGTAGAGATGGCTCTTTCCCAGGACAACATTGGATAAGCTTTCAGGGAATGATGAGCTGCAAAGACCCAGCATCATTTGCAGCCTTTCTGCTAAACCTAAGGATAACCATCCTTTTAGAGGTCATCCCTCCAGGTCAGAAACAGCTAGGTCATGCTGCCTTCTTCTGCAAGGAATGACTCTGCAAGGGGCTAGCAAGGGAATGTCCTCCTGCTCTGTTTTTTTCTTCTGGCTCACACTACCAGCTCAGTGAATAACCCTCGGTATAAATGATGAGGAGAGTATGATTAAATGAACTGGATTTTCACTCACATTGAGCCACACGTACAGTGTAACAGTGTAATGATGTCCCAGAAGAAGGCAGTACTCCCCTTCCAAAGACACAGTTGTAGCAGAAATGGTGCAAATCAGGGCTATTTAATTTGACATCTCTTTTTTCCCCACTCTGTGTTAGCCTCAGGCACAGAACCAGAATGGCTTCACCAAAATGCTTTGTGCAAGGAAAAGTCTGTCAGTGAGAGTCTCATGTCTGACTCTGTCATCACAATGTAAAAGTTCAGATCTTGCTTTGCTCACCCCCAAATAATTGTCCATCTTATGATAGATAGTCAACTTCTCCACTCTAGATTTGCTGTGCAAAAGGAAGGTGAGAAACCTGCCTCTGATAAGGACACAGACATGAGCATATATTCCTACAGTTTACTGTTGGTGCTGGCAGAATGTCCTGGAAGTGCTGAGCCATGTCATCCCTTGTGAAATCCATCCTCCCACAGTCCCATTGCTCGACTCTTACCCGTTTCCATGTCCTGTGCTTCCCACTGGACAATGGGCAGGTTGGCAGGAATGGCCAGGGCTGCCCCAGCCCTCCCTGCCACACACAACCTAGTCCACAGTGCAGAAACAAAGCGCCATGCAGGAAAAACACCAATTAATTCCACTCTCGTGGAGACAGGGAGGGAAAGAAAGCAACAAAAACAGCATTAGTAAGAAATAGGGATTATATGGATCCACCTCGGCAGTTAGTGTTGGGAGTCCCATGCAATTTGCTGGGAAAGCAAGTGAGTGAGGAAGAAACACTGGTTAGCACGGTACGTCACACAGACCTGGTAAGACAGATTTCAAGACAGACATTAAAATAGTGCACAGGTAAACAGCCCGTGAGCTACCTTGGTTTTGAGATGAGAAAATGTATGAAGCTAACATGTTGCGTTGAAATGTGCTTTCTGAATGATTTGAGATAAAAATGTGTACATTTTAAAACTATTTTTGCCTTTTGAATTGAGTTTTCAAAAGTATTTTTTAAATTTACATTCGGTAGAAAGTGAGTATAATTCAATTTTAATTGAAACCTTCTGATCAGGGAATTTTGCCACATTGCTTTCAGATTTCTCATGAAAAATTGATGGGCACTTTTCAACCAGCCTTCAGGAGGGCAGAGGGAGGGCTGCTCCTGGGTGAGCCACGTGGTGGGCAGAAAAGGCAGACCCTCCAGGGAAGGGGATGAGCACATAGAAGTGGAGAGATGAGCCTGCAGTTGGTCAGTTCCTGTCCTGCTGGAGATACAGCTCAACTAGGCTGCTTCTCACAGCAACTGGAAAAATCTGACTGCCATGCAATATGGTCCCACTGGTGGTATTTTGGCCACTCGCTGGTGAAATCCAGGCTGCCAACAGCCACTGCAGCCAGACACAGCTCAGGCAGGCTTTGCTCATGTGTGGTTGCAAATACCTTTCTGAGGATATCCAAACCTAACACTGATTATTCTAGCAATAACTGAGCACGATGCAAAGCCAGAAAGACAGGGGAGCCTCACATGGGCCTGGTGTGGTCTGAAACAACACCTGCAAATTCATCTGATGGGAGCAGCAAACTGCCCACAAACCCAGGCTGGGAAGCAGTGCTTTACACTCCTGAGCACTGCCATGAAGACCCCATTTCTGCCCTTCTCCCACAATATTCATTAATTTCCAGTGCCTCTGACCCCTGGCTTAACCATCATTCCCACTGCCTTTCTTCATGAATCCTCTCTGAGCTAGAGGAGATGCCCTGGCTACTGCAAAGAGGTCCACTGCTGTGTTCACGCTCTGGAGGATTTTGTCCTTGGGATGAAAAATGTGGATTAAAATCTCTCCAGAGCAGGGACACACTGCTCACACTCACACACCTCACAAGCACTCAGCCCCTGCCCTGACCCACACACCAGCCACTTTTCCTTCCTCCTGCCTGGCCGCTGAGCACCTTCCCAGCCCTTGCCAGTGGGAGCAGAGGTGCAGGCCTGCCTGCTCCCCTGCCTGCACACTGGGGATGGGCACACGTAGGTTCAGAGTTGGCTGCACACACTCACACACACTCAGGGTCAGCAAGGACATCATCCCATGCAGGGGCAGGGAGCTACAGACGTGCACATGGAGCTGGCACGCCGGGATTCACACCTCACAGGGACACACACGGGTACCTGTGCACAGACCTCACACACACCGCAGAGCTGCAGCTCCCACGGCTTTCGGGACACACACAGAAGCCAAGAGACATTATGGCAGGCACTCACTTGGATTTGTTCTCCTCATAGTGAGCACTGGTCTTAATGTATCTGGCCAGTTCTATCTGCATATCGCCGAATAAAGGAACCACCTGCAGCTGCTGGAAAAGAAAACAAAAGATGGTTGAAATACGGCACAGAGGGAGCCCACGGCCCCAGCGCAACACAAGGAATGGCATCCTCAGCCTGGGAAGCTACAGGAGGTATCAGGCTGCTTAAAGCCAGGTGCAAACCTGGATGCAGGGTCTTTTCGCACCTAGGAAGTGACCAAAAATGATCACAAGGCTTTTTGTGTGAGTAAAATCACCCTTTGTGAGTGCTCTGGAGCCCTGAACTTGTCCATGCCTGCTGGCTATTAAGAGAGAAGCACATTTCTGATCAGGGCTTAATGCCTCCAGGAGAGCAGAGGGATGAAAAGCCAGCACGTTGGTATTCTGGCAGCAAATTGCAGTGGCTCCCCTCAGAGGGGAACTGTAGGCTGCTCTGGTGCCCAGACTGCTGAATCTGTGGTATCTTTCCTCAGGGCCTCTGACTGCACTTTGGCACCATGGCTGCTAGTGATGTGTCTTAAAACTTTCCCACTAAGAGAAATACACAGGTAATGGTTTCATATAACATGACTTTGCTTGCCCTTTACATCTCAGGTAGATGTGGATGAGAAAAAAGTTCAAAGTGCACTGAATGTACCTCAAGCCCAGATAGGTCCCTGCTTCATTAAGCTTTCAGCTGCAAACAAAATCAAACCAGGAGCTACCAACAGCTCTTTGATTAAATACAAAGCTTCAAGTTCATTCAGCTACAAAATTGCCCCCAAATTCAGGGAAGATGGTGGCAAATTTCCTGTCCTATAATCACACTACAATCATACTTCTCAGGCTGACTTGTGCAGAGGACATGCAATGCTGTCATCAGGGATTCCCAGTGGCACTTTCATAAAAGGTTTAAATGAAGGGGTAGTTCATTTTCACTACTCAAATTTGTGGTGAATCCACTAGAAATTTAATCAGAAGGCAATAAGCAGATGTAGTAAGAGGAGCAGTTGGCCTTTTCTTATTGAGATCTGATAGTCTGGAGTGGTACTTAACTGATTAGGTGAGAACACAGCAGATGTTGGAGAAGTGCAAATGGAAAAAAAGCTGGAAAGGAGAAAGTTACTCTATGCAATGGAAGTTATTTTACCTGATTCACTGATGACCTTTGCCATCAGCATGCTGCAATGAACAGCACATCTGCTTGAATGCACCAAGATGACCAAACTCTACAGATTACACTGAGGACTTGATTTAAATTGAGTCAGTCTAATTAGCAAAGCTGAACCATGGAAAACTCGGAAGGTGCCGAGAGACAGCACGATAGATGACTTTTGCAGAGATACATTCCTCAGCAGTCTCCCCAGTGACTGGAGGGTATTCAGCCACCTCATTATGGTCCCATTCATGAGCTTACAGTGTTTGTCTGTAGTTCTTGATGTGGGAAATTGAGCTCTGCACTCAGAGTTATCTCCAGGACATGATGCAAATTGGGGTAAATAGGTCCCCACCCAGTCAGGGTGAGGATGCAGTAGCTGGTACATCATCCTTCCATGAAACCAGATATCAGGGCTCAGCCATCCCCTCCCTTGCACAGACCCAGTGCATCATCTATAAACTTAAAGTTGAGGCAATAAGCAGGGAGGCATCCCGTGCCCTGTCACCACCAAAACCTTTGTATTTCAGGCTTCTCAGCAACTATGTGGGTAAAGCAGCAGGGAGAAGCCACTCTGCTGAAAGAGTGATGGGGATAAAGTGCTCTGTAACCCCTCAGAATTCATCATCCTCTCATTTTCACTGATGTGGAGCAGATGTTGGTATAAAA
Organism: Chaetura pelagica; assembly: GCF_000747805.2. Taxonomy (NCBI): domain Eukaryota; kingdom Metazoa; phylum Chordata; class Aves; order Apodiformes; family Apodidae; genus Chaetura; species Chaetura pelagica. Next base: position 8,071,030 of record NW_009953964.1, read on the forward strand.
AACTATTATTTCCATCTCAGAAAGACTGCTCAAGCTCTAGCTCTAAAATAAAACTTTTAGGTAACTTTCCTAGGCTCCATCTGGGAAATTATTCTGCTGTACTATTATTCTTTGCTGCCAATGCATTTGTCCCTTGCCGGATCCCACCATGGCTCCTTGAGCTGACCTGTCCCAAACCTGTAATGCCTCCTAAACCCAGCTTGTGCATCCAGTTCTCACAGGCCTTTCCCCAAAACCTGATCTCGGATAAGACAACAGTGGCTCACCAGGACACCAGGTGATCCCTTCAAGGAACTTACTGAGCACTTCCAAGTTCCAACCAACAGAAGGTCCCCAAGCTTTTTCTGTCCTACAGGGAGCACAGTTTATACACAAAATAAAACTGCCAGATCACACGCTGTCTGGCCAGGTGTGTTCCCTGGCTCCCTCAGGTCAGCATCTCACTGAGAGAAAGGGAACTGCAACCATCACCTGCACAGATCTCAGCAAACCAGCCAGGTTTCCAGTGGCCTGAAATGACAGTGCTCCTCAGGAGACTGCAAACCTGCCTCAGCAATGTTTGAAGAGACAGAAGTGATGTCAGTCTATCACCCCTTCCCCTTGTCCACATAACAGACTTCCCATGAGCCATCCCCGTCCTTTGTCTCTTGGCAGGAAGCAGGCAGAGCTGCAGAGGAAGCCAGCTGCCCAGCAAGGGCCTGCAGGGCCAGCTCCAGCAGCATGGGAGCAGAACCAGCTCCAGGCACTGCTCACACACCAACAGCCTTGCTGGCACCAAGGGCTGGCATCGCTACTCTCACCTGTGCTGCAGCTCTGAGCCCCTGCATGTTCCCAGCAACCCCATTCCTCATCCTTCCACCTAGATAATTTCATGACCCTTTGGGTTTTTGGACTTGTAAATTATTCCTGCAGTTTGCTTTCTGCTGGCAGCCTGTGCAGTGGTAGAGATCACTAATTCATTGGTCTGTGATAAACTCCAGCCTCGCCCAGACAGGTCACTGACCTTGAAGAATTTGTCTATTTTGCTGAGGTTGATTCTCTTCTTGGCATCCAACTTGTAAATGTTGCTGACATTCCCATCCATGAGATACAGGCCAAACCCCATGACCTGGAGAAGATGGAAAGACTAGGTTTCATTAGGGTGAAGTCAGCAGTGCAAGTCAAAGACAGCTCTCCACTTTGCATACATGCATTTGCATAAGACCATTTCAGGCTCCTGTACCACATGCCACTCATGAGTAGACTGTAGAAAATGTGCACACATCTGCCAAGGATGTACATCTTAGATAGAGGACACATGATGGATCACTTCTGTTTTCTGTGCAAAAACACCTGACACTCATTCTGGTAATTTGTTCCTCCTCTCTTCCACATAAAAACAACCCAAAAGGCAAACATTTACCCCTGGGGAAGCATTGAAAACATCTCAGATATTCTCCTAGGTTGATTTTTTTCCCCTTTAATTCAGAACAAACCATTACAGATATTCAAACTACCCACATTACCTTTCACAGAACCTTAGTTACTGACTCATCACGTGCTAATGAAGTTCTTATGGTAATAGTGACTGCAATCACTGTAATAACTGATTTACAGTAAGGACAAATACATAAAACAAGAAGCTCCTTTGGCATGTTCAGCTTGAGGGCTCTTTAGAGGAAGCTAAAGGAGCTTTAGAAGGATCTGCCTTTTGCAGGGAACTTGCTGGAAATGGGCATCAAAGAAAAAATTCAAGTTGCACAGTTGGTGGTGATTTTAGCATGTACTATACAATTAGTTACTCAGGTCAAGTGAAACTACACAAGCACCCAAATCCATCAACATGGCCTAGTCTCACCTTTAAGAGCATGTGTTTCTCACTGGGAGTGAGATACATCTTGTTTTCATAGTAATCCACACAGATGTTGACAATATCAGCCAGCAATTCCTCATAGCCCGGGATAACCTCTAGTTGCTGGTGCAGACACTGAAACATCAACAGGGGTCAGATTACTCACATGGACAGAGGACAGCTTCCAAAGCACACAGGACAACCCATGAGAAGGAGATACAGCTAGAATTATACAGCCTGACCCCAAGATGGTCTGTCAGTAGCAATCACCCAGCAAGGCAGGTACTGCCACAGTCCAGCCTGAAGCACTCTCAGCCCTGACAAGATCATTGCCTCTATTCACAGGAAGGTTAACTGGTTCAGAGGAAAGGGACCTGCCTGTGTGATGCGGTTGTGGTTTGCCAGGAACATGGAGAGGTTCTGGGACTCCTGGATGGACTGGGGGTCTGCCATCTTCCGCAGAAACTGGGCAGCTCTGGAAGGGAGAAATCCAACATCACCAAGGATCACTCACCCAGCATGAGAATCTCACCACCCATCTTCCCTGGTTCACCTGCTGCTGCAATGCAGCAGTCTCAGAGCCCCCCTGCAGGGCAGCTCTGCCTTTCCTTCTTACCCAGCAGGAACCAACACACAGTGAGCCTCAGAGATTTGCCCGGATCCACAAAGAGAGCCCACACAAGAGCAGAGACCCATGATGGCCTCCTGACCTCACTTGAAGGGCAGACCAGGCCAAGCCCCATCCCTACTGCTCCACCCCCTCTCACCTTTTGTAGGCAGAGTGGTCGTTTTTGACGCTGCACTTCATGTTCTTCAGCTCATCCAGGACAGCAAACATGTTAATGAACTTGCCCAGCGTGAGGAGATAGGCCTCAGAGACAAAGTCCTTCCTGCGCTCGGCGTGGCACAGGCGCTTCACCTCGCTGCAGAACCGCTCGATTGCCTTGCGCTGCAGGGGGGTGGGACAGGGGCACCTCAGCAGCAGCTCGTGTGCAGTCACCACGCCACCGATGGCACCCTCCTTCACACACCCACTGCCTCCCTTTCTGCTGGACACGGAGGCTCCAAGGTCCCTCCCTTGAAACACAGCAGTCTTAGACCAATGTAGTCAAACAAACTCAGTGCTGGAGGGGGAGCTCAAACCTTCTGTTTGTGCCTGCCCTGAGTGCAGTGTGCTCTGCAAAATCAGGCTTCGGTTTTTTTAAGTGGGGCATAAAGATGTCATGGGACATAAAAGCTAAAAATGATGGTGAAATCCAGCTGCAGCCAATAATAAACACAGGGGGTGATGAGGAAGGTCCCAGAACCCCGCAGCAGCTCCGTGTTTGCCACACGGTCATTGCTCTGTTGGGATCTAAGCATGTATTTTGTCAAGAGTTTCAAGTGTAGCAACTGCTAAATTTAAGCTTTGGTGCTCTTTGTCAACCTCCCTGTTCCTGTTGACACAGCAAGAGGGTGTCCAGCTGCACCCCACCCCAGGCACCAGCTGCACCACCAGCCCCCAGCTCTTTGGCTTTGCTTTAGAGGAGAGAGAAGAGCGAGCTGTGCTGGTGTTGGAGGAGAAACAGCTCTGCACACCCACCAGCCAACAAGCCTGAGAAACAGGAGCCTGAGCTACCCATTAGCTCCACATAGTGGGGCTCTGGTCCTCTATGAACTTCAAGGGCTGAGATGTGCACATTTGCAGCATGTATGCAAGAGTCTGGGGTTGAGCAAGGGACACAGTTCAGGCAAGTCTCAGGTATCTGCTGATGGCTGCAAGAAAGAGACCTACCAGGGGTTCAGAGGTTCTCCAAGCTGGCCTGGCAGGCATAAATAGCACAGCTCTGCCTCGGATAAGTTAACTCCAAAGCAATAAATTATTTTTGCCTCTCTCCTTGACCACTTACCTGAAAATACATAAACTTCATAAGCTTGGTGACTTCTGGCTCCAGAACTTCCACTGTTTTCTCATAAATCTCCACTCGATTTGGCTGCTCATTACACTTCACCTGTGTTGCAAGAAAATCACCCCTGTCAGCATCAAAGTTTTTAATACTGTTGTGGACTGCAATAGCCACCATCTTCTGCTTGTTTCATAGTGAATCCTGTCCCCATTTGAGGATAATGTAGGGACCAGAGAAGGAGCTTGTTCTCAAGGCAATAGGTGACAACAGAAGGGGCTATTTATTAGATGTGAAGTTCTCTCCTTGCATTATAAACAGGCACAATCCTGACTCTAGAAATTAAATTCTTCTAATGCATTTGTCTTGGGTAGAACACATGCAATATGGAGTCTGGACTTGCTACACAACATGGGAATATTGTGTCATAAAAGTATCTGAGACTTTGTGTTGCAAAGTCTCAGGGACACATAAGGCACCAGGCTATGGCTCTGCTAGAGCCTTGCTGGGATAATTTTGTTTCTGTTGCTGACCTGTTAAAAATCACTGAGCTTGTATGTGGTTAGCAGCAATGAAGTGAGTCACCTTCATTGGAATCTCAGGAAACTAAATTTAAGGACTTAATCAGTTGGCATCCATCTCATTTCCAAAGAGTTACTTGGAGTCATTACCAAACTTTTAGGGAAAGCCCCAAGTGCCCAAGGCAATGCATCCTGCTGCCTTCCTCAGGTTTTGCTTCCAGTTGTTGCTGTCACAAGACTGTGATGGGGCTGACAGCTCTGGTGCAAATTTAGTAGCCCAGCAGCTGATCCACAGGGTGGGAGAGGACAAATCAGTTGGCTTTACATGTGGGAAGATCCAAATGTAGCTTTGACCTCTCTGCAGTGGGGAAAATAATGCCCTTGTCCTGGTGTTTCCCACTGCAGTCAGGCAATATTGGTGGCCATGGGGATGCAGCATGAGGCAGGGAGCAGTGGTGCACACTGAGATGGGGGCTCTGTTCTTCACCCACAGTTCCTGGGGTAGCACAGGAAGATGCACATGCCTGAGCAGCCAGGCTGGGGGCTCAGAACAGGACCCCCCGGCTGCAGGCATGTGACCCACAGCAAAAAGCAGGAGTCACTGCAAGGTCAAATCTGTTGAAACTGTACATGATCCCTCTGCCATGATGTTGTCTGCTCCTCTGTCACACATGGCACTGCCTGCAGCCCTCGGGGGAGGATGGGGCAGAGAGCGGGGACCACACAAGCTGCACTCAGAGAGGCACAACTGTTGTAGGGGTCACCAGGATGGGAGGAAACTAAAATGGCAAAATGGATGACTTGTAGCACTGTCTTGCCATCAGCTCAGCCACGACCTGCCTTCTGTTAGCATAGCCAGGAGAGGCGATAGCCACCCAGAACCAAATATAAATGGGAGATAAGCGGCTGGGTCTCATGAGACCATCAGCAGAGTGTAACAAGAGGGGAACTGAGCTTTGACCTTTCCTGTGGAATCACAAACATGGGTATTGTCATCCAGGTGGAAATATTTTTCCTGGCTTCATGGAAGAGCTGCAAACCCTTTTATCCATCAGGTCTGTGGAAGTGCACGGTGCACTGGCACTTGGTGTTTTTACAGGGACCCGTTCACATTGCAGAAGACAAGCTCTGAGCTGGAATCTGAATCATGCTCAGTGGGCCACATGGGCAACCTTACTCATGTCTGTAGGTGTTTGCAGGATGAAGCCACTGAAATTCAGATTGGAGAGAGGGTTGGAAAACAGTTGAAGCAGAACTAATAGTAGAGGCAGAGAATGATTAAACATTGGTGCAGATTGGGGCCTTCAGGTGTAACACAAGCAAAAAATGGCATTTGGGGAAATGTTTCTGGCATACTAAGATGGTCCTTCACGCATCCTCTCAGAACACCTACAATTCTGGGGCTTCTGTGAGGCAGAAGGAGCACCCAAGAGTCTGGGCAGCAGTTTGGGATGCTGAAACCTGGCCCAGCTGCTTAATCTGCTCTGTGCAATTCAGGGAGAGCCTGAGTCTGCCACAACTTGAAAGGACCTGCTGTTTTCATCCCAGGCCACCTGGGTTCCCTTCTTCACACAACACACTAGTCCCACTCAGAACTGGGGCAGTTGGCTTCTGGTGAGTGTGACTGAGCTGAGAGGCACTGCTGGGAGGTGTCAGGGATGGAGCCCTCACAGACATGAGGGCACACAGAAGATGCCCTTTGCTAGGGTAGCAGCTTTGGCTTCTGAAATGGCTAATGGCTGCTGAGATCAGTGGTAGAGACTTTAGTGAGGAGAGGAAAATTTCAAGAGTGAGTGGTTCCTCTTTCAACCTTTCTGTCTGCTTCAGTCTTCTCTACTTTTTGTTCCTCTGTCTCCAGTCCAAACTAACTCACACTAAGGACAATCCCAACTATGTGCTATGGAAACATTTCAGCCTGGGGAGGGCTCTGGTACCTGGGGGATGGCTCGTGAGCAGCTCCTCCATGTGTAAAGCATCACAGCATACTCGTGGCCTTCTTCCAGCATTTCATTCTGAAAGAGAGAGAGGTGTTGCTGGGGCAGGGCATGTGCCATGGGCTTTGCACCACTGGGGCAGCACCCAGGGGACTCACCATGCTGGAGTGCACCGTCGCCTGCTCGATGTACCTGGCAATGCCAGTCACAAAGGCATTTCTGTCTTCAAAATTTGTGTCAAAATTAGCCTGTGAGTGAAATGGAGAGATGGGGATTAAAAATACAGTGAGTAGTTTGCTCACCTTGTACAATCCAGTATGGGATGTTTTGGCAGAAGGCAGAAAGAGTCAGGCTCCTGGGGCATGGGAGCAGCTGCACCTCTAGATCTCATGCCTATTTATACATACAGAATCACACATGTTCATTACAGGATATTCTGCAGACTATATACATGAAAATATGGCAATCAAGCCTGATGAACCCTTGCATCAAGTCAAACCAGGTGAGGTTCAGCTACAGGGAACTGCAGCCACACCAGAGAGCAAACCTATGCAATTATTCTAAGGATTTTAACTTGGTAACTCCAAGACAGATGCAGCCTCATTAATTTCTGTTTGTGCCCTGGCTGCATGGGGAAGGACACATCCTGTCAGCAGGAATTGCAAAGAATAAACACACAGAAAGGGCAGGGAACGAGATGTCTGGAAAACATAAATATGAAAGTCAGCACTCATCCAGACACTACTATCAGCACAAGTGTTTCTCTTGCAAGCAAATTCTTTGGGAGGAACAGTTGTTTTGGAACTTGAGCTACTGCTTTGGGTCAGGACAGGGGAGCAAGAAAGTGCAGGGCAAGGGGGAGGATGAACAAAGCAGCTCCTCGGCCCCTCTGCACTGTGTGCCTGTTCACACGCTCTGTGCTCAGGAAATTTCCTCTGCGAAGGCTGCCTGATGGGATCTGCTGGCGTGCAGAGTAGACAGAAGTCCCAGGCACCCAGAGCTGCTCCTTGCAATGACATTAGCATTGCAGTGACCACACTCACCTCAATAATGGATTTCCTGAGTAGGAAGAGCTGGGAGCACAGACCCACAGCCACAGGGCTACTCTTCTTAGAGCCCCCAGAACATTGCACATGATTAATGTGATGACAAAAGCTGAGGCTGCATTTGCAATTCTGGCTAGCAGGGGAGAGGGCTACATAGAGAGTATGATGACGAAATAGGCTTGACCAGTATCTCTAGATCCAGCTTAGAGAAGTCTTTTAGGCCCAGATGTGTGCACACACTTGTGACCCTGAAAGGGGACTGTGCCATAAGGCTAGATCCTGAGCCCCTCACAGGACACAAGTAAGAGTAAAAATTATTTAAGGAAGATAAAAGCAAAAATGATACCAAGATTTTCTAGGGAGAGCTGAAATTTGAGCAGCCCACAACTGCCTATGGGTCTGATAACCCATAGAGATACTAACCCTACTGAATGAGCCCTCGGCTGACCTGCTGAAAGTGATACTGTAACTTCAGACCCCTGCATCCACAGCACAGCAATCACTGTGCGGGTGTATTTATACACTGCCAGGGGTAAGTTGTGAATCCAGGAGTGGCAGGATGGAGAAAGTAACCCCATATGATATTTAAAGCTGGGTGTGTGCTCTAGGGCAGGGTGTGGTGGCCAGGCAGCAAAGGCATCCTGCTGCGGGTCCCAAAGCAGGAGTTTGAGCCCTGCCCTGGGTTGGTGCCAAGCTCTGCTGGGTCAGTGCAGCTGCAGCTGAAGCTGCGGTGGTTGGAGGCAGAGAAGCTGTAGCGCCTGCCCTCCCTCCCATGCCAGCAGCTGCCCAGGCCAGCAGCTCCAGCTGTGAGGCAGCCCAGGCTGGCCAAAGTCAGGCAGAACTTTGATTCTGACCTACTTAGATGCACGCACTGCCGTAAAAAGGAAGCACAGAAATATGTGCTTAACAGAACATCGCTGAGAACTTTCTGCTGTTATCACAGATCTTATCTCCTGCTTCTTACCCGTTCGTGCGCTCCGGTCCTCATTTTTAACTTCCCTTTGTCTTGCTCAGCCTTAAAGATCCCTTCCAATGATTTCTAGTGCCTTCAAAAGTTCTGAACTCTTCCTTAAGCATGGTTTCCTTAAGAATGTTTTTGGACAGTTCTCACAGCACCATGTTGCCCCTGTGCTTTACACGAGCTACTGGAACAATGCCCCCTGTCCCACCACCTCCAAGAGCTGAAGGTACCTGGTACATGATGGAGGATGGAGGTGGTTCGATGCATGGCTGCTGGTCTGGCAGGGGCAGCTCCTCCAGCAAGTCCACATTGGACAAGGCATCCTCTAGCGTGACGTGAGTGGTCATGGTTCTGGATGTTCAGTTCCTGTGCTAAATCCAAAGGAAAAGAGAGGGTGATAGACAGGCAGCACCCAGAAGAAAGTGCAAAAGGACAAAACCAGAGCTGCCACTGGCTGGCACTGCAGGAGACATGATCCTGGTTTATTTAATTTTCATTTTTTTCTGTATTTAACCTACATTTAAATCTCCTTCCGGGATTCAGCAGTAGAGTCAGAATAAGAGGAACAGAACTACCCACCCATGCCCTTCTCTGCTTAACTCTATGCAAAACTGCTTAAGATGGAGCACAGCTGGCTGCTGCACTGCAGCTTCAGCAGCCCTGAGTGAAAGCATGTGCTTCCAATTGCAAAGCAGTGCTATCAAAAATACCTCTTGAAACTGCATGATCAGAAATGTCTGACACTCACATGCTCTCCTTCTCACACACATGAACGGCTCTGGGAACTGTAAACAACTTGCATTCTCAGAGGTGAACAGGAGAGGATGGAGTGCTGTGCAGGCAGCCTGTGGCACCACAAGCAGCAAAAAAAAAGAAGTTGCTGTTAAGAAAGATTTCCCCTGTTTTTACCACATACCCAGTGTCCCCTGCCCTGTCCGGGCCTGCTGTGAAGCTGCCAACAGTTCCAGCTGCACATGAAATAAGAAGCAAAGGGAAAAGTTTCTTAAAGCTCACTAGTACTTACTCTAAAGGAAAGCTCAGGACAAACCTCCGTGTCCCTTACCTCCTCTGCCACTCACCCCTGCTGCAAGAGCACAAGCATGGAGGGATGGCTGCTGTCACCCAGGCTGAGCACTTGTATAATCACAGCCACAGGGCTTCCCCAGTTAATACCTAATCCATGTGCAATAGCTGTGGCTGACCTAGAACTTGTGTCTCCTAGAAAAACACCCTGCTGCCTTTAAACATTTGCAGAGAGAGAACTCGCTTTTAATATTGACATGTCATGCGATTAACAACTCCCCCCCAGTGCTTTTTTCCCCACTCAGAGTCTGTCTAATTTCAAATGTGAGCCATCAAAATTTATCGTTTGAATCTGCAAGACAGTAGAGCTCCGTTATCAAAGTTCCCATCAAGATACTCACACATTTCAATAAAACACCCTGCAACCTTGCTTTGGCTCAGGCAAGAGGACTGAGGTCTTTCCCTGCCTTGTTACAGAGCATGTTTTCCAATCCTTTAATAATCTCTTTGGCTTTTCTCTAAGCTTGATGATCCAATTTTGCAACTTTTTTTTGCTGAGGAGTGGTCACCATAGCAGGACATGGGGCTCCAGCAGTGTCTGCACAAGCACCAGATACAACAACAATGTAAGCTCTCTCCTTGGCTACAATCACAGCAGTTTCTTTGGTCCCAACAGCAGCTCCATAGGTGCTCATATTCAACCAATTATCTGCTACAGATCCCTTAGGTCCTTGTTTTTATTTTAACTAAGTCACCGTTTCCAAGAATGTAAATTTGCTTTTCATTTGCAGCAATGGGAGAATGGAAGGACAATGACTTTGGGATGTCCATAGATAGACACACGAACTCAGCAAGGACCAGGGCCAAGGGAGAGGCATGCTGTGTGCAGTCCTGGGGTAGCTTCCTGTTGCGTGAGGAGAGGGATGAGTTTCCTGCTGTGCCTTTTATCATCATTGCTACCTGAACATACAGGTTGCAGGCATATCTATGGGCTTGGTTAAACCCATTCCACCTCCACAAATGCCTCCCCAAGGTATCAGGCAGCTGAGAAACAGGAGTGGTTACACCTGCAGCTGAAACACAATGAGTTAAGTGCCTGGAGAAAAAAACAAATCTCAATCAGCCTTTTCCCTTCATGTTCAAATTTCTGTTTCCTTCTTCATCTCTCTTTGCTAAAAAGGTTTCCTGTTACAAATTGTAGCAACTGTCAAAACCAGACATTTTGTCCCACCCGACAAAGGCAGAGGCAGTTTCCTCCCTCCTGCCACCACCCTGAGCTGCTCCACTCCAGGCAGGCAGCTCCACTTACCCAGCCCCATGGACCTCCTTGACTGCCCAACACCATCCTCCTGTGCCTCAAGACTCTCCTTTGGGTTTCCAGAACAACACCCCTGGTACTCACACATGCTTCATTACATACTTCAGGCTTGGGAAGACAAAAACCGTTGTTCATAGTTTTGAGGGTTGGGACTGTTTATTTAGACTCATTTCTCATTTTTCTCCAAGTCCAATTCTGAGGCCATTTGTGCAATGTGTTAGCAGTTTGCTGTAATCAATGACACTTCCCCAATAATCCTGTGACACCCAAAAAGCTCAGCAACTCAAGGGACAAAGTTGTTGCTGCTGTTTGGGCCATACTAGGCCATACAGTCCCAAATACAGCATCAGGGTCTTGCTGTGCCAGGCAGCACACAAACCTGTGAGACTAAACCAGTGCCTGCCCTGAAGATCTTCCATTTAAAGAGAGGAAGGGCATGTATGTAGAATTACAGAAACAGAAAGGAAGTATCAAGCCATAGCAAGTGAGCAATGAAATTGATCATCGACCCCCCCAAGTGCTTTGCCTTGGCTGAGCAGAGCACAGGAATCTGGATGAAGATGGAAAAACTATGATACTTTCTGGGTTCAACAGATGAGTCTTCATGGGGATGCCCAATTTTAATTCTACACTTTCTGAAGCCCAAGAGCAAAACTCACTGAGGCTACAGGAAAAAGCGTGGCCTTCCAGGACTTCCCCAGGGTCTCATGTCTGTAGCACACTGTGACAGACATCAACCTTGCAGATGGAGCGTGTGACAGAGGGGCTACTGGTCCAGGGTTGACAGATCTGGATCCTCACCCTAGATCATCCATAGAAGAGCAGCCTCAAGTGATCCCCCATCTGCCTGTGTCACTTGCCTGCTCCTTGGTTTGGCTCTTGGTTGGGCTCCAGTGCCAGCTGTAAGCATCCAGCAGTTAGAGGGGCTGTGCACTGGTACAAGGCTGGGAGATGCTCTGGAGGCATCAGTGATGGCTTGGCTCAGTCCATGGGGCACTCCCTGGGAGAGCTGAAAGGGGAAGTCCCACTGCCACAGACCCACGTCACCCTCCCTCACCTTCCTGCAAGAAGGTTTCTAACACAAACGTGCTGGCACTTCCCTGGCAAATCCAGCTTCATCGCCTTGGTCCAGCGACAAGGTGGGCAACCATCAGGTACCATGGCAGCAACTGACTGGCTCCAGCCCAGGGAAGACAGGGATCCTTGGGGCACTCATTAAAAAGTCCTCATTAAGCCTTAACCACCATCCACCACCTGCCTTCAGGGCAGCCGGAGCTGCAGTGGGAAAAGGGAGAGTCAGCCCATGGTGGTGGTTTGCTGATGGTGCACGTGGCCGTGGGGCTGGGGGCCACACTGCGCGGGAGCAGCGCAGCTGCCTGCCCAGGGACGGGGCTGCTTTGCTGGCAGAACATGTGCACAGCAGGGCAAGGCTTTTTCTTACCCACAGGAAACGTACCCTGCCTGCATGGACTCAAACACAGCCACACAGGCTGCTGGGAACTATTTACTTTCTTCTCCGCATCCCACCACTAGTCAAAATGGACAAAGTCCCTCTGGTCCTAAGTGTTTTGGAAAACTGAATGTGAACCTGGCAGGAGCCAACCCCAGTGAAACCCCAGGGAGGGATCCAGCCACTGGGCTGATTACCTCTTCTGCTAATGAGCGTCACTGCTAATGAGTGCTGCTCACATTTTCTGCTCATCTGCTGCAGAAACTTCCTCTCCCCATCCCACATCTCTCTGGCCAGTCACAATCTCTCTGGCCATCTCTTACACCTTCTAAAGGCAATGACCACACTGATGCACAGAGCTTCTGGACACTGCAAGGAGCCAGCCACATGGGGCCCAAGCCCAGGGCACAGCCCCATCACCCCAAAGCAGATATTAAGAGTCCCCAGCATAGTGACCCCATTGTGGCAGCATCCTGGGGGCCAGATTTAGCAAACAGCATAAGAAGGCTTTGAGAAGGAGCTAAGATGGACATCTCAGATGTCTGAACTTGCATGGCAGGTCCTACCTTCTCCACCAGAATGCTTGCCCAGAAGTATCGGTGCAACATCATCCTCTTTGCAGTGAAAGGAACAAAGATATCTTTATTGTTAGAGGAGCTTGGGGGAACAAAGGAAGACTTTTAAATGCAGGGCCATAAGGACTGTGTTGCATGCATGTGCACGCAGTTTCAAAGCTGCACAGCTGAGAGGTCTGGGCACAGGCTGGTTGTTTTTCAGCTTACCTGCTCCTACAGAAGACATTTATGCTGGAGCTGTAGTAACTACCAAGAGCAGGAAAGGCCCCAAGAAAAAATGGGCATTGCACAGGACGTTGACAGTAAGACAGGGTCTAAACCCTAGAAGCCTGGGGTGAGATAAGCAGCAACATTATTTTTGCTGGGGAAATGGCAACATGGAGGAGGACAAACTTCTTCTTTTCACCTCTTGAGAATCTAGGATTCTTCTCCAGCTCTGATGCAACCTGGGAAAGTCACTTTATTTATTTCTGCCCCTGAGATAATACATCTCCCTCTTACTCCAAAATAGCATCTAACCTGTGGTTAGGAACCATCCTGGCCCAATGACTGCCCCAGCAGAATGATGTCTTGGGTGCATGAAAGGAGAGCACTTCTGGTACCTGCTGCCTCACAGCAAGAGGAGGATAAATGCCCTTGTCCATCAATGTAGTTTTAGTCAAGAAGAATAACTTTAGAGTGTAAAACCTTAATTTGACCCTTGTCTAAAATGCAGGGGATTTTAGCATCCATGTCATCAACCCCTTTTCACGTGCTACAAGAATGACTTGTAATTGCAACCACCAGAATCAGGAGGTTCTTTGCAGGAGCAAATAAACACAGCCAGGATGAGCAAGGCTGGCAGAGCTGGGCTCCTGCCCTACATGAAACCACCCTTTCCATTCAAAAAGGAAGCCAAACTGCATGACTCCTGAAGCTGTTTTTTCTTTATCTCCACTCTACATTTTCTGTCATTCCTTTAGGGCTGGATTCCAGACCTTTACACCACCTTCATCTCAGCAACACAATTTTTTGGAATTTATTTCTTTTAGAATCACTTTAACATTTTTTATTTTTTTTTCTGGTGCCAAAGAGGGTCCTGAAAGAAGGCAGGTATAGGAAACTGCACTTGCAATAGAGAACTTTAGAGCAAGTTTTCAAGCAACTCCACTGCTGACAATTAGAGCACTGCTTGGGAAATTAAATCATACAGGACAGTATTGTCAACAGTTGGCCAATTATTGATCTTCTAAACCCTATCTTCCTATTTTTCATACTAAGATGATAATTTTTAATAGAATTATTATCACGGAATCAGTTTGGTCTGCTTTCCTCAAGAGACCCTGGTCATAAAATGGAAGATTTTTCCATATTCCTTGGGCTTTATTAATAGCAATGAACTGTACAGAGAAGAGGAGAAAAGAATTCTCCCTTGCAGTGAATGATAGTGCTGTGGCAGACACCAAAACACCGGGTAGTCACCCATCTCGGTGACTAACCCCAGACAACTGTCATCATGCAAATCGTAAGGTGCTTTCCCTGTCTGTGTCTGTGCAGGGCAGGCAGGTGCAGGGAGTTCAGCGATTCAGGCTAATTCTGCAAGACCTTTGTGATCCAACCCCCCATGGAAAGCAGCAGATGGCGAAGGGGACAAGCGCTGTGTCCTCTGACAGCACACACCGCCGCCATCCCCTCCCCCTTCTCCAAACAACCCTGAGCTGCCAGAGAGGTTTTTTTACTATGTGCCTCTTCTCCGCGTTCCTTCCCGGTCCCTCCAGCCTACAGAAATTCCCTAGAGGAGCCATCGGTTCCGGCCCAGGTGATGCGGCCGCACCGCGCATCTCCAGCGTCCTCGGGCGGAAAGTTCAATACAAAGGAAGGCTCCGCGGGGCGCATCTCGCTCCTGAGCGCTCCCACGCTCCAGAAACCGGGCGGTTTCGGCAGGGAAAGGTTTTGCCGACTCCAACCGACTCCAAAGCACGAACCTGCGGGCGCAGCTCCTGCCCACGGCTTCCACCCGTGGCTCTCACCCCCTCGCATCTTCCTTCCCCCTCCTCCCCCAGGGACACCATATTTTCATGCCACGGGTGATCCGGGCGCTGGTCGGGAGCTCCCGCCGGGGCCACCTTCAGCCCCCGGCCCGGCCCCGCCGCTCCTCCACCCACCC
>NW_009953964.1:8087355-8126846 GCF_000747805.2 Chaetura pelagica
CTGGAGCCGCCGGGGGAAAGGCCACCGGCATCCTCCGGTGCGCGGAGGGGACGGGGCTGGATGGGCGCTTTTGTGTCCCTGAGAAGGCAGGACCCGGCTGGGGTTCCCCATTTCCCTGCTGCTGCGGCGCCTGCTGGGTCTCAGGTGTTCGTTCTGCCTCTCTCCCCCTCGCAGGGCCGATACCACGGGTAGGGTTTACCTACCATCCTTAGCGGAACCTCTGTTTACAGAATACATGTAAAGCCTTGGATCACTGAGCATGTAAGGGGCCACAACCAGAAGGCAATGCCTTTGCTCAGAGCTCCAAGCCTCTTCTGAGTCAGCACTGCATCCAAATGATCTTCCTTTTGGCATCTGGCATTTCTTCAGGGACAAGTTTCCAGCCCTTCTGCTCATGCTGCTTTTTAAAGCTCCAATACAGCTCTTCTGTGAAATCCAAACTGGGCCTTTTATAGCTTTCAGAGGAATGTTGCTTCATGGTGATTGATAGAAACCCTCTACAGGGCCTTCAATCATTTTTCTGCAGCCCTCTCAGCTTCTGATGCTGCTGTCTGTTGCAAGACATTGGTGGATTCCCAGAGACTGTTGAAAGTCTAGATACATGTCTAGATATATTTCCTTGGTGGCCATGGCAATGTCCCTTTCCTGAGGATCAGCCTGATCAGCCTGTGCTAAAAATGCACAGTCATCTGGCCCTCCTGGGCTCACTCCTGATTCCTTAGAGACTGCTGCTCTGTTGTCCATGCTGGTGGGGAGCAGAGCTTGCTCCCCATGGGTATATGTTGGCTCTGCAGGGATGCTTGGACACCAGGTTTACTTCATAGCTCTGCTACTGTAAGTTGAATAGATGCCATGGGCTGAGGGCACCAGGGTCTGCAGACTACCCAAGCAGCAAGGACTATCTTTGTTGTAGTAAACAGGGCCACACCTGAAAAAATCTATCAATAGCATTTCCTGGAGTATATCCAGAAGATTTAACAGCTAATATTGCCATGGGTGAAAGTTCAAGAAAATGAAGGTCAGTTCATGGTCAGTTCAAGAAAACTGTGGCAGTGAAAAATGCTGTTGAATATTTTTTGCATAGTTCAATCTGCTCTCATTATCAGCCAGGCTTGGGGTGATGGGAATTTCATGAATGTTACTATATTAGTTTAATTTTCTGCTCTGTGTTGTCTTAGATAAAATGAGCTTCTCTGCATTTGTCCTGCAGATCTGTCTGCAGGCTGGGAGGAATGGCAGTGAGGGGCAGACCCCCTATAGCTAGACACAGGAGAGTGTGCATCAGCTGGTTGTGTGTGGAGGGGAGAGATAACATGATAGTGGGGTGAGCTAAACAGAAGATAAATTCGAAGTGGCTGCCAAGTGAGGTTTAGCAGAGCCATTCACCTGAACCCACCTGTGCTGATGAGAGCAGCATTGAGAGGGGGCAAAGCCAAACATCAGATAGACGCATGTTCATTAGGAAATGTTTCAGGAAATTCTAGATTTTTTTCAGGCCTGCTTTGAAGGTAATTATCCACTGGAATGAGCACCTACAACCCCACTTCCCAGGGGTGACCAGTACATGCCCGGGAAAGAGCTTTTCACGGCTAATGTTGGTGCACTCCAGACCTTGGTCTCCACTGAGAAGCATCAGCTGCTCTTTCCAGATGAGGTTACTGCTTGACTGCATTTTCCTAGCTGGGACGCCAGCCTGGCTGTGCCAGTGTCTGGCCATGGCAGCAGCAGGTTGGGGACATGCTGGGACAGTTCTCTGGGCTTCAGCTCTGACCAAATGTTCAGTGTTGGCAGAGCTGTGCACCCACTGATAACCAGTAGGTAGAAGCAGGGACCAGCACAACCTCCCACCTTTCTGAAGTACAGCCAAGCACAGAGGGTCAACCTGGCAAAGGGGAAATGGTTTAAACATTCAACACATTGCAAATGCTTTCTAAGGAGACAGGGAAGGGGAATTCAGAGAAGGGGAATTCATTTCGTGGCAGGAGACTGATATTCTCACCTCTGCTTTGTGGGGAACGTATCTAGTTAAGCCACATAAAGGGCACAGGCCTAATCTTAGGATAGAAACTGCTATGGTGGGAGAAGACTGTGTTATAGTGTATTAATATCATGCAGTTATCACAGCACAGCTCTGGCCTTTTGAGATTCATTAAGTCCCCTGTAAATAATGATGGGGAAGCCCCCCTTGGGAGCACTCAAATGTTACCACCCTCATTTTCCGAAGATTTAGAGAATTTAAAGCTACCACAATGGATATTTAGACTTAAAAATCTGTGTGTCCATATAATAAAATACCTAGTTTGCACAGATTCTGAATACTTCTTATCCCCATAAATCCAGCACATAATCCAACTGCAGGAAGCAGCCATAGTTTTGGGGAACAGAAATATTTCAGAAAGCCAGGGGAAACCTGTTTACTTCTTGGTGGGGAGGATTTGAAGGAAGATCAAGCAGTATGGTTATAAGTGCAGGAGGAAGTTATTTTGCTGACATATAGTGAAAGCCACAGTTGGGACTTAGTAATTTTATTGTTTGTAAAAAATATGTATTGTATACATAGAAATACTGCAAAAGAAAACTGGACATAAAACATCACAATATTATTTTGTGCAACACCCTCTAGCTAATAAATATTACACTTGCCCAAACATAAATACAATCTCAGAAACCGTACCCAGCAGAGCAATACTGCTGCTACTTAATGGCAACCTCCTCAAGTTCAACAGGCCTCTGATTCCTCCCAGGATGGAGAGGGGAGCAATCCAGAAGCTTAACTTCGTGAGCCTGCAGATAGCCCTGCAGCCACAGAGTGTCTGTGCTCAGGGAAGAATAATTTCAGAGTATCCTGTGGTTGTACAGATTGTCTAAGTGCAATCAAGAGTGGGGAAAAATAGAGTTGTGGGCAGCTGTCCTCAAGTTCAGCAGTTTAATGTGGTTAGGACTACTGAAAACTTCACTGGCTAAATGGCAAATTTTACATCACAAGAATGTGACAACAGGCTAACTCAGAGTAAAAGATGAGAGGGACAAAGAGGAACTTAGTTTAAAATCATTATAGGCAAAAATTCAAAATCTGCTTGCAGATGCTCATATTCCATGTATTGGTTCTGACTACGAAGAGATTTTGGTAGCAATCCTGATGTGAAGGTAGCACTCTGATCCTGCATTTAGGATTGGCAAACTCACGTCTGAATGTTAGAGAATCTTGTTGCCTGGGAGAGTCATTCTGCATGGTATTTGTAGGAGTACACCAAAGAAAATCATGTGGAATCAAAGCAAAGTGGGAAGTTGTGTAAGGCAGGAACTAAAGCCTTGCCCATCCCTATATACCTGAAAAGATATTCTGGCTTCTAAAAGCTACCCTAAGACCATGGGTCTGAAAAATACAAAAAATTAAGCCTCTTTCTATGAAGAAATAGTTTGACACAGGATATCTAAGGTCATGGGATTACATTACTTCCTTGTCCCATTTTTGTTGGCAAACATATTTGAATCTGACTTCTGTAATGACAGGAAAGATTGCTGCTGAAAGTTTGCACCTCAGAGGTTTTTGTAAACTGCTGGCACAGAAGGTCTCCCAGTGCTCTCACATGCCCCAACAGAAGCATAAAAAAATACTGCATATATGCACATATAATCTGTGAGCCCTCTTGACTTCTCTAGGTATTGTTAATGCTTAGCAGAAAGTCCTAATCTTATTTACAAATTCTGCAGGATAAAACACCCAGACTTTTGATTTTGAAGTCAGTGTATGTCAAAGCAGTTTCTCTGTCTTGTGGTGAAAGTGTAGATTTTCATTGAGATAACAGGAGATAGATATTGTTTGTACCTTCTTCTGCTGTCACCACTTAACGTGGAACTCCTTATGGAGTAAGTACCCAGGCAGTCCATTCACACAGGTTTTTTTCTTTGATCAGTCCCTGGAGGATTAACCAGAAGAGATGGAAAAGACTTTGCTTGTGATGATTCAGTTATTCTTTGAAGTAGGACAAAACTCTTCTCATCACTGGTTCACTGAATACCTGCTCTGCCTATTTTCTCCTCATGACTACCCTTCTGAGCCCTCCAGCTCCTTCCTTCCAAACACACAAGTCCAGGAGTAGGTTCCTGTACCTTTCACAGATAATCAGGTCTTGGGATCCTCTCTTGTCCTGCATTGGAGACACACAGCACTCTGCACTGCTCAGTCTTCTGTATTCAGTTCAAAGAGATTGGATGGAGATCACATATTTAACTTCTGATGTAGAAAGACTGAAGAAAAACCTAATACAAACTTTCAGATTTTACTTCTCCCCTCTAAAAACTGTCTCCACTTGCATCAGCACGTCTCATTTTCCTGCTCACTACACAATGCAATTCATGAAAATTTAAGAACTTCTCAACACGTTGCTTTTTCTCTTCCTTCCCTACAAACTCACATGCAGACACCTGGTCAGTTTATCAACTACCAGAGTCCTTTTCCTGGTATGCCAAAGTTTCAGAGAAAATCATGTAAAGGGAGAGCAAACCCACCTTGAAATATCACAATCAAAACCACAGCCACTAAATCCAGCCTGTTTGACTGTGTCCCAGGCTTATTCCTGTTCAGAACTTTCAGGTCCAGCCCACTCTGAATTAGAGAGCCATGGAAATGTCTAAACGTTCCTCTTCAGTCAAAGACAGGTTTGGGTTTTTATTTTCCCCAGGGAAGGCCTTGATTTGGGAATTCACAGAACTGGAATAACAATTTTATACTCTTTGTCTTGAGGCATTATCTTCAGGATAAAAACACTTGCTGGATTGTTCAGGACTGTGCTCAGTAGCTGGTTCTGCTTGTGAGCTGCAAACCTCATTCTTGGCCAAACCAAAGTCTGTGTCTGTCTAAGCTTTGGAAGACCTGGGGATACCTTGTCTGTCTGGTAGTACCAGCCTCTGCCCTCTCTTTGTCTCCAGGCACATGGCAAGTGTCTATAGTGAGAGGATTCCTGTTAATGCTTTGTGTGGGGAAAATCCAGCCATCATCTGCCCTCTCAGGACTCTTAGCTTCACTTAACAGCCGGTGCTATGATTACAGATCAAGCTCAGAGATTTCACTCAGCTGATAGAGCAGAAGAGAAAAGGACGGCCGGTCATCTTTCCTCTGAGCAGGGGAGAGAAGAGAAAGGGAGAAAATTAATGTCAGCTTGAATGGCAAGGCTAGGAAGGAAAACCTTGTGAAGAAACTGAGTATTAACAAAAATACAATCTATTGTTGCAAAGAAAATGGCAACAGAAGAATGAGCTTCCTTCTGTGCCATGTTTCTTTGTACTAGCAGTGAATTTTGCCTAGTGGGCACTAAGTACCTTGTAATGGGTTGGCTCTCATTTTTATCATCACTATTAAAAGTCAGCCCCACAGATCCACAGCTTTCCTAGCAAGCAAACTATTGAATTAACTTGAGTTAGATGCAGTACATAGACTTCTCACTGAACTCAACACACTGCAGAAACAGCAGCTTAAATAAAAGGCAAAGAGCCTAGAGTTTGCTTGCTGGTGCAGGTGAAAGCTACAGAGGGCTTCACCTCCAGGATTTTATCTTGGGTCAGCAGGTGAAGTGTATACCTCTCTCCTCCTCCTTAAAAGCCAAGGGAAGAGAGCTCTTCTCTTTGGAAACTAGGGCTCTCCAATTATGGTACTCACCATCCTCCAGCAGTGGCTCATGACCTCATAAATTGCCTTGGAGGCCAACTTGGGTTTGTAAAGCCGAAATCCTGCATTGATTTCTTCCACCACTTCTGCATTGGTACGATTCTCATAGGGGATTTTACCTTCACTGAAGACCTCCCACATCAGCACTCCTAGAGCAAACAGATGAGAAAAATCACAAAGAAGTAAATAAAACCCTCAGCAGGCCCGTGGGCACCTTCCACCTGCTCTTCTTTGCAGCTTAGCATTGATGTCTGTTACTTGGTAAAGCATTTTCACTTGGATTCTCAACACACATCTGAAAACTCAGGCCCTAACACAGCTGTACAGTTTGAGGATGCCAGTTAGGATCTCTGCTGGCCACTGAACTGTGTGGAAGTACCAGTTTGGTCACTGCAAATTTGACTTCTCTGCATTCTACTTCATGATAGTCCAGCATGACAGAGCTGTCTTTCCCCATGAGTCAAAGTGTGTGTTACATGTCAGAAAGCAGAACAGTGTCACCTGTCTTCTCCCAAACTGTGAAGGAGAGGGAATGTTTGTGCCTGTAGCCCATTCAGATGTGTCATCTGGGAAAGAGAACCAGCTTTTTATTACAAATTCAGTTAAACTATTTTTACTTCCAGTTAATCATGCACAAGTGTCATGTCACTGTTCCTGCCTGCAGTGTGTCCTGCACCAGAATCTGCTTGTATTTTGGCAAGACACGGGAGCAAGAAAGCTCCATTCCTGTTAGTCAGCTTAGCCTCAGTACTGGGAATTCCTTGTCTGCAAAATGTCCCAGTTGGTGTGATGCACTGGGATGAATTAACATGCAATGAATTTCAAAGGACTGCAGCACAATTTTCTTCTTTTCCCAAAGAGTAAAATGTTTTCCTATGAATACTATTCAAGCACTATAGAAACTTGTGCTTCTGTAGTGTGGTGGGAGAGAAACAGGCAAAGACAAAAAGACTGTTGAATATGTTGTGATTGGTCACCAGATCAGAGAGGCTCTGCAAACAGAGTGAATACAAGGCATCTGTGTTATGATTAGGTTTAATTTCTTTGGTCGCCTGATCTGACTGACTTGGTAAACTGTGTTCATTATAAAAGGGAGCCAGAGGGATAGGTACACTGATCTGAAATAAAGTTGTGTAGGTTCACAGTCAACTTTGCTAAATAATGTCTGCTTTCCAGCTTTGAATTCTTCAAATAGGAAGATGCATAGAGATTGCAGCTCCCACCAATGATATTGACCCTACTGCAAAGTAAACAAAAGCAGTTGTACTTTTTTGTACAGATTCTGGAGCTGGGAATTTCCCACTCCCATTTTTTTCTCCTAGGCACAGCAGGATTTCAGGCCTTGGCAGAAGAGATGAATGGGCTGCAGAGTAGTGGAGCATAAAGCTTCTCACAGTCATGAGGCCATGACATGACAGAGGAATCCTCTTATGCAAACCCCACTGGATGGGGAGATAACAGGTCTGACAGATGTACAACACTGCTGTCTGCACATTACACAAAGGACTGACCAATGCAAACAAAGCTCACTGGTATTTCATTCAGCCCTGAAACTGGAGTGAGCCAACTTCACCAGGCTTGGCTTGACTGTAAATCAAACTGAACACCCTTTTTGGAACATCTGGCTCTCAGTTTACAGGCCAGTTTCTGATTTGTGAAGCAGAAGAAGATTCTTACCAAAGTAGCATCTCTCCCCATGTCACTGCCACGTTGCTACGAGTTGTCGGATAGCTTTGCTGGCAAATGTCCCTTGGTAGTGTGTGGTGAGTGCTGACAGCTTCCTCCACATGCCAGGGGACACAGAAAGAGGAATGGTGCTCTCTGAAGCATCTCTGGGTTGGGTTTGCAAAGGCAGTTACATGGGTCTGAGCACCCAGTGCGCACTATGCTGCTCATAACCCGCCCCAGGAACGCAAAACTTCCACTTCCAGAGAAGAAGACAGTTCAGGGAGAGGGAAGCACAGAATTCACAAGTGCAGACAAGCAAAGGTTATAATCCTGCATTATTTACTGCTAGGCCCGGAGCTGAGAGGCACCCCATTGACTGGGTGCTGTGCACAGCACACTGCGCCGATTCATTCTGCAGTGCCACGATTTGCATGTTAGCTGGAGGTGGGCCAGACACATCAGTGTGCCAGATCAACTGGGGACAGCCTTTGTTATCTTCAGTGCCAATGACTTTGGGGGAAAAAAATATACAACTGTTTTCTTATCTATGAGAGTCCAGAAGGGAGACCAAAGAACAGACCCAAATCATGAAACAATGCACTGGGAAGCAGGAAATGAAGTGAGAAAATGTGAGCAGTGAAATATTTTCCTATTGGAATAAAGCAAATGGAGTCAGCAGAGCAACCTTGGAAAGAAAAGGTCTGAGTGAAGCATCAATGCCCATGACTGACATGCAGAGACATGGAATGCCTGAATGTCTTCCCTTTCCTTACATAATCTCCTCAGTGACTCTCCAACATTTTCTTGGACACTCCTGCTATACCAGCATGAGATAGAATCCACTACTTGGCATTATGTAGCATTGCACAGGAATAATAAATTAAATGGGCCGTATGTGCAGTGTTCCAAAATATCTAGGTAGCTTAGTGTTCTTTCCTTTCCTTCACTTAAAGGATTTAGGCTTGCTTTTCTAAGCCATCATTCAGGCAGAACACATATGATGTTGTGTCTAGGAGAGTTTACTTGAAGTCTGACCCCCTAGATTTTCTGAGCTGGCATTTGTTGAATTTTTTTTTTCCCATTCTAACACAAGATTCTTACCAAATGACCAAACGTCAGATTTGGTGCTATAGTTGCTGTAGGAGAAAACCTCTGGAGCAGACCACTTGACTGGAAACTTGGTACCCGTGGAGCTGGTGTACTGATCATCAAGGACAATCCTGGAAAGGGAAAAGAAGGGAATGTGCTGAGTAACCTCCCCACCCCGTGGCAGCCCCAGAGGGACCACGCGCAGCTGTAGCGGCTTTACCTCGACATCCCGAAGTCGGACACTTTGACCACATGGGATTCCCCCACCAGGCAGTTCCTAGCAGCCTGCAAGAAAAGAAGGTGCAAAAGCAGAAGGTCAGAGCTGAAAGACCATCACAGCCCCTTAGTTCCTTTTATCCCAGCGGAGCAGATAGTGCTGAAAAAAAAGGAGAATCAAAGTGACAAAGAGGGCAAATATTTGATATTCTGGTGCTTTCTGGGTACTTTACAGCCAGCTTGTTGCTTTTGCTGAGAAAGCTGCTCAACCACCAGTTGGACTTGCAGGCCCTTGATGCCCAGATAGGGCAGAGAAAGACCCTAAAATAGCCACAGCTACCCGGAGTCCTTGATCCTCTAACAAAAACAGCAGCAGTGACTGAAACAGCTGGATTGAACATCACATATTTAAAAGTACTTTATCAGCAATGCATGTTTATGCATGTGTTAAAAACAGAGCTTTTTGGCATCTTCACTAATCTTAGACATGAAGAGTGGCCAGTCCCTGGGAACTGTGGGAGGTGGGGCTCTTGGTGAACGAGAAACAATCCTCATGTCCTTGTTTCTTCTCTCTCAAGCACAATTAAGGGAAATAGATTAATCAGCACTCCAAGGGGTGTTTTGCTTTGTGGTTTTCTTCCATAAAGAATTGATGCTGCTTCTGAAATAAGGGACAATACTGGATCC
The DNA here is from genome assembly GCF_000747805.2 of Chaetura pelagica. Classification (NCBI taxonomy): domain Eukaryota; kingdom Metazoa; phylum Chordata; class Aves; order Apodiformes; family Apodidae; genus Chaetura; species Chaetura pelagica. Next base: position 8,096,684 of record NW_009953964.1, read on the forward strand.
CCTGTCAACAGATAGGCAGGAGGAGCATGAAAGCTGAAATTAAGGAAAGGAGAAAGCACAGGGAAAAGCCCAGCTGGAGCAGAGAAAAAGTCTATGTGGGCCCAACATACCAGATCTCTGTGGATGACAGAGTTTTGTTCCAGATAAGCCATTCCTTCACACACATCTTGGCACATCCCCAGCAGGGTTTCCTTGGTAAAACTGCCCCGCTGGCTCCTGAGGTAGTCGGACAAGCAGCCATTCTCCATGAACTCAAACACCAGGCAGATGGGAGCATTCTCAAAGCACACACCATAAAGCTGGACTAGTTTGGGGTGAGACAGCTTCCTGTGGGATGGGGAGGGAAGGTGGAAAAGTCTTAACATCAAGTGGCACTAAGTATCATCCCATTTTAATTGTCATGGTCAGCAGATGAATTTTATGCATGGAAAATCATCCAATCAAGCAAAAATAAAATCCATTTCCACCTATTTTGAAGGGAGGAAATGCAAAAATCACAAAGTCACTAAACAGAACAGCAGAGATGGAGAAAACCATTTTGAAAATTGATAAACTTAGAAGCACAGTAATTCACCTACACTTTGAATTGCCTTCCTTTGTAACCACCTGTTTCTCTCTGTACTATTTAGATACATAGTAGGTAATCCAAGATTAAATTCCCCATTCCTATTCTTGAACATTTTCACAAAACTTTGGTTCAGTCTTATAAATCCTACAGGGCTGACTGTCTTGGTTAATCTACTACTTACATCAAGACTTTAGCTTCCTCAACAAAATCTTCTTCAGACATTGCTCCTTCACGAATGGTCTTTATGGCTACTTTTGTCTTGTTCAGCAAGTAGCCAAGGTAGACAACCCCAAACTGACCACTGCCAACCTCCTGTACACGGGTGAGCTCAGAGGGGTTAATGACCAATTTTCCTGTTGATTGTAAGGGAGATGGAGTAAGGATCTAGCAGTAGAATGTCAAACAAAAAGCTTTTGTGAGTTAAACATTGAGATGGGACTCCAAGCGAGACTTTCTGGCTCTCCCTCAAATTGTCTGTCTGACCTTTGGTAGTTCATCTGACTAGTCCATGCTGCAGGTCATGTTGAAGAGTAGGAACAACAACATCCTCTTTCTTTCCCCATTTGTCTTGTCTATCCAGTTCTTCAGGGAGGATTGTTTCTAACATGCATATGTGCGCTACCGAGCACAACATGGTTTTGAATTTCTTTGATGTCTCCAAGAGTTACAATAAAGATGACACCAGAAAATTCTGTAGACAACAATGTGCAAATGGTGGTATCTTTGAGAAGGGAGTCAGCTTTCATCAGGTTATGGTATGCTCCTACTCCCATCACCTTTGTTCAGCATTCATCTCAGTATTTAATATTGACTTCATTGAGACCGTGGGGTTCTCATCACCTCCCTCAAAGCACTACATGATCATTTCATTCAGTTATCAATGGTAGTGACAAACATGATCACCTAGTGAATACTGCAGTGTAAAGATCTGAAGAAAACTCTTTATTGTGGCCGTAGTGACATGAATATTCATCAGTGTCTACGGGGATGTTCAGGATCACCCAGCTAACCAGCAAGGAGTGTGATTCCTATAGAGACTTGATAGAACCATACCATAGCTCAGCCCAGCAGTGATTGGGGCCTTTTTTCTCCAAGAAGAGACTGCATATCGCAAACGGGTGACAAGACCTGAATAACAGAGGAAAATATGGGTTCCAGTTATTGTCATAGTCATGGGAAGTGAGGTTGTCACTACCCCAGAAGGCAGTCTGGATACTGGAAGCAGATTATTGTACTGAGTTCTCAGCTCCACTTGAGGGCAGCTGAATGTCTATTTAGACCGTGATTTCCTGCCTGCGAGAAGGAAGCCAGTTCTGAGTAGTTTCAGCTTATTTCCCATTTACACTCTGTCAGCAAATGTGAGCTGTGAGCTATTAAGTCTGATGAAATTCCAAAATATACCTTTTATTTGTAGGGTATTTTTGAAGCCCAGGGTTTCCCTTGGTACTCCTGGACTATAGCGATGGGAGGTTTTGGTGACTCCCATGTTTAGCTATGGTCCCTTTCCAAGTCCTTAACTTTGTGTCAAATCAAGGCCCAGGGATATATCTCCTCCTGGGCAAGAAGGCCCTGTGGTGTAACTCAAACAGGTAGCTTGATCTGGCAATAGTGACATAACCCTATGGGCTCCCAAGAATGAAAGGGCTCTCTGTAGTATGTCATTATGACATCTGTATTGGTCACCGTCAGCCTTAGAAGGACAACCAGAATGAAGATGTAATGCTGGGGCTGGCCTGAGATGGTAATTTTCCAGGATAAGTGGAAGAGAAGGTGATACCATTCAAAGTTTCATTGTAAGGACAGGGGGCTTGAGAATCTTCCCTTGTTCAAAACAGTCACCTGGCTGCATGGTAGACCAGCAGTTACACGTCAGCATCAGCCTTCACTCACCTCCTGCATTGTGCTGGTGGTAGTTGATGAGCTCAGGGATGCTGTCAAACACATGCTTTTCTGCCAAGTAATATCGCTTGGGAAAGTCTGTTGTCTCATTGATGTGATAATGCTTTATCACAGGATTGTTATCAGTGCTGAAAAAGAGGAGGTTTTCTTTGAGGAAAGCTAAGGTTTAGCAAAAAGACAGGAATCTGGGATATAAGTGGAAGAGAAGAAAGCAAGCAAAGGGGAGAACCTTCCTTACACAGAATGAATGGGAGAGGAGCGAGGACTGAGCTGCAATTGCTATGAAAGCTCTGTACTTGTATGTTCCCCTCTCACTCATAGATGGTCTCATCTCTAGAAAGGCTGAGGTTTCCTGATAAGAGAAGGTTGAGTACTAAGTTTCTCCGCTTCTTCTGTGTGAAAAAAAAATATTTCTGCCCCATCATAGAAACCCTTTCACTAGTCTTGTGTTACCCACCTCTGATGAGTCCAGCACATAGTCCATGTTGATCCTACCAACACTTCAGCTGAGGGAACAAGGGACTATTTATAGGCATATATTTAGATGCAGGGAGGAGTGGAGCCTTTAATAGATTTTGCTAATGGCAGCTCAGTCTTCTGCCTTTTTTGGAAATGTTTTCCTCTCTATCATTTTCGTGAGCCTTCTGCTCTCTCTTTATAATGCCAAAACAGCTACAGAGATTACACTCTCCTAGAAGCCATTTCATTGATGTAATTGATGTGCAAAGCTGCTGAGCTCAGCTGTACCTTAATGCTTTGGTGAAAACAGAGACTGTGTACATGCCAGGCTGCCTTGAATCCCTCACCATGAAGGCACCTTCCCTACCCTGAAACAGAAGCAAAGGAGAGAAAGCTGGTTAGAGACACAATGGAAAAAAACCCAGCAGGCTGAAGGCAAAGCTCTGCTCATGTCAGCCCTGGCTGCTGCTCAGTCACGAGGATGTGCTAAACATGTAGAAAAAAAAAGAGCCATCAGCCAACTGGTAGAGCTTGGTCTGTTCCATGCACAGCTCTGATGGCTGGCCAGGGCCTGCAGGTACACTCAGCTGTTCTCTCTTGGTTCCTATGTATTTTTATCTCAATTTCCTGAGGAAATGAAACTTACGCACTCGCTTGTGGGTGTGGGTACACAAACGTGTGCCTCTCTGTCCCTCCAAGCCTCTCCTCTAGAAATTTTGAACCCATTGATTGCTTTCAACCCTATCTGACTGAGTACTGGTCCTGCCCTTTCACAGGTACCCCAGTCATCCAATATCTAAGCATAAACATGTAGGAAAGTGGGCTTCCTCCTCTCTGGCACTCAAAGAAAAATTTTCATATCTAATTTTTCACTAATTGTTTTCTATTCATCTGAGTGCTAAAATGTATCATGTGCCATGATTCTGCAAGGCCAAGCACTAATGGATCAGATGGCAGAGGAGAAGATTCAACATTACAGTTTTGATTTAATGTGCTGACCTATATATTGATAATAAACCCCACATTTTTCTTCTGTTTGCAGACAAACATGCTTTTCATCAGGCATCCCAAGTGTCTGATTTTTGGCTCCCTCTTTTGCTTTACATGGTAGATTTCCCCATTTTGTATGTTCTCTGTCCACCCACCGCACTTGGTGCAAACCTAATCCACCACATGCACCCTGCCTTGGCCTCCTTCCTACCTGCCCAGAGAACTGATTCAGCTGTAGGTGAACACAGGGGCCAAGCTGGCCACATTTTTTTGGGTGGAGCTGTGGGGGCTGCAAGGTTTTGAACCAGAAGGCTCAGCAACCACACAGAGGGTAGTTGTCATAGAAAAGTTTTCCTGGTAGGACCAAAAAGGAAAATAAAGATCACTAAACCATGCATGGGCACATCTCATAGGGTTTATAGGAACTAAAAGTTTTAAAGTCACACAGAATTGCTTTTATTTTCATAAAATACTGTAATTCCAAGAAACAACTCTTTATTCACATTTCCTGCTAGAGCTACGTGAATTAAAGAGCTGATTTAAAAACTAAGGTTGTGTTTTTATGGAAAATTTGAACAAGAAGTTTACTGTCTTTATTTTCACTGCAGTCTTAACTGGAAAACTCTGGCTCAACTGAAAAATGAAAGATGTGCTCACATTCACACACACACAAACTAAAAAAACCCAACACTTCAAGCCCATACTTTTGGCTTTCACCCAAAATATTTCAGCATGAGATTGGTCAGATTTCCAGAGAACTACTGGCATCCACAGGTCTCCTGCAGAGACAGAGAAGATGAGCTAAAAATCACAGTTTTCAGCTGACCCAGTGTACTGAACCTGAGTTTTCCATCAGCCCCAGTTCTTGGATGTGTTTGACCAAAGAAGGATGGCACAGCTCTCTGCCCATGCTCAGCTGCTGTAGAAGTGAGGGGGTTGCTAGTGGTCCTTTATCTCACATCACACAAGAGATGATAAGATGATAAGAGCAGCCAAGGACAGCAACATAGCAGGAACCTGGGCTTCAGCTCTCTCTTACAGAATGGAACCCTTGCAGGCTTCTCCTGGTTTGTCCTTATAATTATAATTAATCATTATTGCCCATCCCACCCTACACAAGACACTGGTTTACCTCATCCTTGAGGAGTGCTTCTGCTTTGCTTCTGCTGATGTTCTTATTGTACCACCTGAAAACATCAAAACAATCGGAATCAGCGTTTCTAGGCTGTTACATTTTCTGCTGAAAAGCCTCTGAATCCCGTGTCCCCAGCACTAGTGACAACACAGTGTGTGGGGAGGGACATCGGAGGCTTGCAGCACCTCTAACAAATCCAGGGCACTTAGAGGCACAAGAGAAAACACAGGCACAACTTACTCATAGATCTGCAGGTTCTCGGGTGCTTTTTCCACCAGGTAGCTACTTGGCACGTAGCCTTCGTGCCTGTTAAAATGTGACAGAGCGTGAGTGTGCTGGACAGGCAGGATTTCCTCTGCATCTGTGGGAGTCAGCCCTGAAAGATCTGCTTGCTCTTTACAGGATAGAAATCCTGCTTGCTATGTACCTAGTAGGGTTACTGGGAAAAGGAAGCAACTGATTGCACCTCAAAACTTGGAGAGTTGCACAGTTTTCATTATTTTCCTCCTATGTGTTTGACAGCAAATAACAGCCTGAGCTAAGGACTGTTATTTTTTAAAATTAACTTTTGGATCCTTTTTCTTCAGCTGCCTGGATACAAACAACATCAAAGGGAAGAAAGTTACTGTAAATAACCTCCCATCACTCCTTTCCCATAGATCAGAACACACTTCACAAAAGTTATACTGGAGGCCAGCATATATGTTAATAGAAGAACAAAGTGGACTTAGAAAAGATTTGTAAATTGTCTGTTGAAAAAAGACTCACCCATTCTTGTCTTGAATCAGCCACCAATGTTCCTCAGAGCTGTCAATCACATAATATTCCTCATTATACTTTAACGTCAGCTCCTGTGGATTCTGGGCTTCATAGTCATATATGGCTATAACTAAGGCTTCCTTTGGGTCTAGCAACAATTTCTGCACAAATTAGGAAGAAGACTCATTATATTCATAAAAAACAATGGCATGCTCTCTATAATATTTCCCCAGCAGTACTGGTGTCTTCTGGGTTCAAAAGCCACAAGCCTAGGAAAGCAACCCTGGGCATCTAGTGGGGGATGCTCACAAGATGAGGATTTTTAGCACTTTCAAACAATGAATTTAATATAAAATTTAAATTGCACAGAAGAGAGTTACCTGCTCCTTAGGGAAGGATTACTTCTGTGTCATCTATTCTTCACAGATGTTTCCTAAATTCCTTTTAAAGCTCCCAGTGACAAAATCTCCATGGCCTCCCTACAGGGACTGTCCCAATGTTCTGCTGCCCTCCAGCAAGACACTCAGCCCTAACAACCACCCTGCTTCTCTCTTCTTATTAAATAAACTAATGACATTTTGTCCCACCTACAAGTGAGTTGGGAAAATCACTTCTCTGTTCGTCCTTACAGCAGCTTTTCTCATATCCCTCCTACTTCCCCAGTTTCCCTTTCTATACATTGAAAAAAAATACAGTTGAAGCTTCATTCATGATTGGGAAGATATTTGTGAAACCAAGCAAACTGAACCTAACTCTAGTGGGATACTGCTGATTTATAGCTAATGAAAAAATACTAAAAAGGTAAAAGAAAAGACACGGGACATTCTAGGTCACTGCAGTGTGATGAACCTTCATGAAGTTATATTCATCACTGCTAGTTAAAGACAGGACACTAAATAAAGCTGAGCTTGCCTCACTGCACTCACCCAGTTATCCTCAGGAGTGGGAGGAAGAGGCTTCTTTGAGGCTGAAAGGAAATCAAGAAAGCTAATTTGAAGTAGAACTGGACAAAACCAGGGGAGAAACCATCAAGGTAATGAATTAATAAACATGATATAAACCAGTGAACAGCAAAACTTGGTCTTTTAGAGTAAGACTTGCCAACAGCCTGCCCTAAACAGTGTCTGTTGGCCACACAGCATGGGCTTGAGACTGGTGTGCAAATACTCGTGGAATTGTGCAGATATAAGGTAAAAATGTCTTGGGTGAGGAATGATTGAATATGCTTTTTAGGAGACAAAGTAAAGATTACAGTAGACCTTTGAAACCACAGAGGAAATACAGTTAGGATGGAAGAGAACACACAGGGTTGAATGCATCTAACTCATGAAAGCTGTGATTATGGCTTACTGACTGACCACAGCTGATCAAGCTCTCCATCTCACTCCAAAGACAGCACCAAGCAATACACAAAGGAAATTGTTAATTCAAAATAAAGAATGCCATATACAGTAACAGACAAGCCAGAATAAGGAATATCCCAAGAAACCAGTAGCATGTCTCTTGATAGAAATGTAACATGGTATTCATGACAGATTTGATCCTTTACTTTTGCTAGGAATAAATATTTTCAAGGTCAGGATGGTCTTAACAAATCCCATACCAGTTTTGGTGGGATCATACTCCACACAGCCAGCTGCCATCTTCTCTGTCTGAGCACAGCATCTCCACTTGCCATCTATCCAAAAATCGGGGTGGCACTTTGAAGTCAGACTGTTGTTGTTCATGGTTTCTGGAAAATGTTAGGGGAAGAAAAAGGAGGGGGGAAATAATTTTATTTGCATTCACATCAGCTCTGAAAGACATCTACAACTGAGTGGAAATAATCTGCACTACAAAGAAGCTTCTTATTCTTGTCAAACTAAGATTTGGTGGATATTATCAGCCTCCTCTGTTAATGTTTTCCTTTCTCCTGGAGTGAATGGCTAGAAGAAAGTTTTCATAAGAGAAAGAAAGCCTGGCAGACCATCTAGATGATTCCTATGGAAGCCTACAGCTCTAGAGTATGCATGTATGTAAGATATGGACACTTGCTGCCTTGGCTGTTCAGAAGGAGCTGTACAAGCTGCATTCATCAGCACTGAACATTTTTTGCACATGTAAATACCAGTCTTGAATGTCTGCATGAGTGATTAAAGGTCACTTTTTGAAGCTCAGGCTCTCTATCTCTAATACTAATTTTACTAAAAAGAACAAAACATCTCTGCTAGCCTGTTTCAAGTGACTATTCAAATTGTCCAAGTGAGGGGACAGTCTCAAAATGTTGAACCAGAAGAGGTGATAAAACAGAAACTTGGAGCAGGTGCACTCCAGAAGGAAAGTAACTGGTTGCAAGAGTAAGTGCATGAACTTGGTAATATCTCCATCAGGCACAATGTTTTCAGAGTGAACAAAACAGCAGCCTGTGTCATACAGCAGGGAAATGCTATGATGGAGACCTAGTGCAATGTTCATGTAACTAAGTAACACCTTCTTATGTCAAGTATTTTGCTTGGTTCCTGCCTGAAGTGGTTAGTTATTGTGCCTGCACTTCAGAATCCTTGCAGCAAACCACAGCACAATTCAGGAGGTGAACAGGAAATGAAAGCTACCCACAAAAATGTTTCTTAATAATCATGATTCTCTTAGAAGGTTGTCATCTAAGCAAAACATCTATTAATAAGAGCTGAAAATTAATATGTAAAAAATATACTAGCTGTATAAAAATCTTTACCTCTTCCTGAGTAAGAAACCACAAATTACTTATAAACATATAAACAGTTTATCCTAGAAAGAGGCAAATAAAGCATTCTATGTCCAGATTTTCTACTGCTGCTGAAAACAGACCCACCAAATTTATAAGCAATTTAACTTTATAACTTCATTCCCCATTACCAGTTTGCATGCTTTGATATAAAACATCAATTCCTCTTGCATATTTTATCTGTGTTATAGGTTGTGAGCAAGCTGTCTGGGATGAGGAACTTCAACAATCAGGTGGGCACAGGGGTTTTATTACCTTCCTTCAGTGTAAAGACCCATTTCTGCCGGCTCTCACGGTTGGGTGCAAACACATAGAGTATGTAGTTGTCATGGATGATCTGGAGAGGGGAGTAAAGAAGGCAGCCAACCATTAGAGACAATCCCAAATATGCTGGGCATGAAGGAATCACTGAAGGAACAGAAAGCAGCCCCCATACCAACAAATTACACACAAAATTATGATGTGGAGAAGCAGAGTAACAGGACCTGTTCAGAAGCATCACTTAACCTTGTTGACTTTTGATTATTTTAAATGGAGTAGAAGCCCTGATCAAGAGAGAATTGTGGACAAGCAATGTTTTAGATTGATGTTATGCTGTTAAGCAATGCCCATGAAATCAGTGGAGACACAGCAATTTCAATCTACAGAGGACTCAGCTTGTTACTCACTGACTGCAGTTTATGCCTCTAAAACATCTCTGGGGAAATGGCATCTGTTTCTTGGCAGTTTCTTGTGAGATACCTTTATTTAAGATCTAAGAGTCAAATTTAGCTTTTCTTGTGCCAGTATAAATCTCAAACAACTCCCTGGAGATTTTTTGGACTACTATTATTCTTCAAAGTTTTTAATAGTGTTCACTGGGATTTTAAATGGGAAAGAAGCTGGAGCAGATGAACAACGAGTAATCAAGATGCTGTTTTCATCAACTTGGCCTTAATGACTAACAAACAAAGGAAGAAAAACACAGAACATTTGTGAAGTTTCAGATCAGGGAGTAAAATCATCACAAGAACAGAAATGACTCAGATACTAAATGGGATGACTGCATTTGGGCCTAAAACTTGATGTAACACATAATCTATATTTATCTTCCAGTATTTATTTCAACAATTTAATTCCATATAGGACCTGGTCACTTTGATGCACAGATGCTTTGAACAACTTGGACCACTGTCTTTAGGAAGAGGTTTCTATAGGAGAGCAGCTGTTTTTTCAAGTTCCTCCAGAGGTGTAGATGAGGCAGTGTTGATTGTTGTTTAAGGAACAGGAAACATTTGCTATCTCTTGGCCTGAAGCCCTTGCAGGCACACACAAAGAGCTGTGTGACTCAGTTGCTTTGCATGCTATGGAGAGATAAATTATAACCTCTTGCAAAAAATATAAATAGAGGAGGATTCACTCCCACTCATTTAAAGCCACTCCTGTTGATATTATTGTTATGTCTGCATAGTGTTTTGACAATCTAAGGCAGATTTTGAGATATGCAATAAGCAGATCTCCAAAAGTCGTAGCCATGAGCATGTACAACTGCCCAAAAACATTCATTTCATGCCTCTCTGCAAGGGGCTTACTTGCTAGATGAGCTATGCAAAACCAAAAAGCCACTTATGATTCCACAGAACATTTACAGCTGGGTGCAGCTGACTGCAGTGGAGCACTGTCCATGATTACTTCTCCACTGTTATCATCCCACCAGTACTGGCCACTACCTTTATTTTCCTGTTTTTACAAGCATTGGATATATGGAGGTACAGATTTGAAAATTCAGACAGAAAATAAACAGATCTGAGCATTTGTTCCTTCTCTAGTCCATGTCCACTCAAGCTGGGGTTCTCCATCCAGCTTTCCCCCAGCCAGGCAGCTCCTACCATCCCCAGTTAAGAGCTTTCCTGTTGGATGCTCATCAAGAGTTGTTCGTAGGGTACAACAGCATCTTCTGCTGCCCCTAAATGCCCATAAACAAGGCCATAACACTCAGATCATCTGGTTTCTTGAGTGCTCATTATACACCAACAGTTTGTAATATTCCAGGATAATTTTTATTATCCTGACTGGGGACCACCCCAAGCTTCAAGGAGGGTTTCCTGACCCAACCTCGTTTGGGGAATTATTTCCTCTCCCTTCTCATATCTCTGCAAGGTGGTGTTTCCCAGGGCTCAGAGTACAGCATGGTGGAGATGCACTTTTACTGTTCAAGTGAAGATTTAGAGAGAACTCTACAAGCTACTTCATGATTTGCAAGAATTATAGTACCAAGGCAAGCCTCCAGATTGATGCTGGCTTTGAGATAACAGGAATAGGAAAAAAATAGTAATCTTGCCTTATTTTTGTCTTTTTTCTTTTTAAAATGTTACTTGTATTTTTAAACATTCGTTATGTACAGGGGTCACAATCATTAGTTTCTATCTGCAAATTTGAGTCCAAATAATTCACTCTTTTAAAGCCACCATGACTAGAGATGACTCTGTATTCCCTGAAATCCATACAACATAAGTATTAAGAAACATAGTATCACCAACATGACACAATTCTGATAAGTGGCAGCACAGGGAATAAGATAATAAACTGGGAATTTGTGTTGCAATAGCTCAGCAAATATGCTGTAGCATTTATGTTTACATGGTGGTGTAAATGTATTAATAATTAACACTAGACAACGTGTTTCTCATCCTACAGCTGGCACTGTCTGCCTCTTGGTCCTTAAGCCATCTCATCACTAAAAGCTCTCTCTGTTCTTGTCTGGCAAAGTCTCCCTAAATCATCACATTCACCAGTTTCTGAGGCAAAGGCCACTGAATGGGTTTAGTTTCAGCACCACACACGTAAAATGGTCAAACCTCTGGGTGGATTCCCTGTGTGAAAGATGTGATCTCTGAACAGGAGTTAGTGGGATAGCTGAATATTGGGTTAAACATCAGAAAGGATCAAAAGATCTAATGATCCTTTCCAATTTAAAACCAACGACTGTAAGAGTTTATGGTTCTTGTAGTAACACTTGGTCTCTGATTTCCCAGTTCACTTCAAACCTCAATCTGCTTTTTCCTCCTTTGATGTTATTCACCCTGTTGGGTTCAATAATTGACTGCACTGTGAGGGAGAATTTTATTGAATACAAAATAAAGTGATACCTCTATCAGTATGGTCAATGGACAGACTCACCTGGAAAGGATATTTATACTGGCAGGGAATCATGATGTCACTTTTCACAATTTCCACACATCTAATCCTGGAAAGTTCCACAGAACCCTTCAAAGTTCTTTTTTTCTAAAAGACAGAGAAAAGCAATTGTTAAATGCTAATGAGTGTGGAGTAAGTGAATAATTAGACAAGACTGTCATGTCCATAGGAGATTTAATTTTAATGGAGCGGAAGAAAATTAACTGATTATGTAAGACATTTAAAAGTATAAAGAATCATTCTTATATATGGCACCTCCATATGGATTGCACATACACACATATATAAGCACATACATCTGTTTCAACACAGCATGTGGATTCTTAGGGAACCTTTGAAAAATTTTGATTGAAATTCAGGTTTTAATTTTTCTTCCAACAAAACAAAATGCCTTTTTAACCAGAAAGAACTATTTCCCTGAAATGTTCCGTTTGGACAGAGAGGAAAATTATTACAGTGTGGTCTCACATTGCTTTTAATGGACTTTGCTGGAGCATTTGGGTTTTGTATTTTTATTTGCTCTAGTTCAATGAGCAACTCAGGATTTACTGCCAGCACCATCTCCTGTAGCTCCATCTGACTGTAGCTCCACGGGGTGGTGGAGTGGGATTGTTTTATAACAAGAAACCCAAGTCCACAAAGCACCCCTAAATGTAAATACCAATTACTCATCAAGAGTATTGCCAAGCTGTAGAAGGTTTTACTGCACCCCATTTTCCCCATCTGTTTTCTTTTACTGTTGTCTGTTCAATTCTTTCTTCCAGACTTGGCTTCCTCTCTCCTCCACAATCTCCTCTATCATTTGTTCTGCCCCTGGGACTTGCACCCCTTCCATGAGATACAAAGCCATTTATTTCCTACACAAACCTTCAATTTTACTAGCATTGAACCCTCCTTCATCTTATTCCTTTGAAGTCCAAGGGCTTAAACCACATATATTCCTCCTCTGAGGCTTTAGGAAGCAATGCCGTGCCAGTCATACTCTCTGCTCTTTCACTGCAGGCTGGTTTTTGTTGATACCTTTCTGGGCTCAGCCTTCTCAAGGAGCTTTGTGCAATCATCCTGCAGCTCTCATCATCTACGGTGCTTCTTTTAATCACAAAATTTCTTCAAGGGAAGCTCCTCATAATCTCACGTTGCAGTGCAAAAAAGTCAGGGTGCACCTCACAGCCACTGCATTGCCCAGCAGATCCTCAGCAGATGGGACTTTGCTGATAGAAAGCAATTACTGTCCTGGAGCAGCACAAACAACTGGAATTACCACTCACAAACCAGGCATTACGCAGAAAGTGGGCTGCAAGCTAAACATATCCCTGCTTTTGTGATGCTTGACTGCACTTTAATCCAACAAAACTAACTGGGCCATTTCAAAGGGAGCAGAGAGGAAAAGCCTCTTAAAAAATCTCTAGAAAACCTCAGAGACTTGTTCCTACAAGGGCAAGACAAAACATGCTGACAGATCTCCATTTGTTGTTTTCTATCTGCCTGGAGTATAATTAAGTAGATGTTTTAGCTGGTTGGTCAGGGAAAACATCAGTGGTCTTACTGTGTAATGTGTGTGGAAAGATAACCAAGGCTCTCCTCAGGAGGAGAAGCACAGTGTGTTGCAGATCAGTCCGTCCTGCTTTATTTCTTTTGGTCAGTTACTTGCAATAAGGCAATGCTGGGAAGGAGAGCTAACAGCTCTGAACAAAGCCAGGTACTTCACAGGTTCAACACATAATGGTCTTCATCCCTGGTATTTCATCTCCTCTTGCCACACAGCTCCAGCAGCTCTTTCACTGGTTAGTCTTTTAGTTTGTGTCTACTGCATAAATTAGATGACCACAGTGGTCCCTATTTGCCTTAGATACCAGGACAATTGACTGTGGTACAATTGACATGGCCCTGCCCTGCAGCACAAGAAGGCATCTCACCATGCTTGCTTGGGGAATGAGCCACTTGGCAATTATCACATGCTAAGAATATATAACCACCACCACTTCTACCACCCATGCCACAGCAGCTTGATCACACAACCAAAGCATCACTTGTCATCAGGTCAGGGGCTGGGGCAGGGAAGGAGGGGGGTGTGGAGCCCGTGGCTGGAGGTTCAGCAAGCCATCAGCCATGGTTGCATATGACACAGGAGTGCCAGCTCTGCACCCTCCAGCTTCACAAATGTGTAAGATCTTGTCAGATATGGGGCTGTGCAATCTGAGGAACTTGCTGCTTTCTGGCTGGTACTTTGCTGGTGCTATTTGTGATGCCCGTTCATCAAACGCGCTGCACCAAGCATTTAGGGTGAAGGTCCCTTGGAGGATGCTTAAAGGCTTTACTGAACCACACTGTATTTACCAAAAGGTCCTGGCAAAAAAATGTAGCCACCAGTGCTGGAAGCAGAGGAGGTCAAATGTTAGGAAAATGTGAGGCAAGGGTGGGCAAAGCCTTATGTCAAGGAGCACGGGAGGAGGGAGCAGGCAGCATTTTCAGGCCATGTGCCATGTTTCATGAAGGCAACTGGGTTCAAAATTTGTGTACGAACTTGTATCCTGTTTCCTTTGTGCTGGTGAGGGGAAAACCAAGCAATTAAGATTCATGCTGCCCTCAACTCCTCTGAAGCAGTCACTGCCAAGGGCTCCCCATGCTGCCGCTGGGCTTTCCCTGCCCCACATCACTGGATGTTCATGTTCACCTTTCTATCTCCCTGAACTTCATCCCTATCCTGCCCTGTCCCTTCCTTTGCAAGGCTGGCTGCTCCTCCCAGCCCAGCCAGGCACCTCACAGCAGAAAGGATTGTGGTCCCCTCTGTAGCCCCACTGTGTCCCCCCTTCCTCCCACCTTGAGGTCTGTTGATAAGCCCATGTTTGCTCCCCAGTTGCAGATGGGCCTTTTCTCTCAGCAGGAGGGTAGGGCAAAGCTGATTTGTAGTTGCAGTGGAGCATGGTAGGAAATTCCAGTCCTCCATAAGCTCAACCACATTTCCGTCGACAAAAGCATTTAATGACCTTCTCTACAGTCAGGTTTTGCTTTTATTTAAAGAATTTGAGCCAAACCTAATCCTTGTTTTCACTTATTGTCTTGACTAAAAGGAACCATTCTTAATTGGTGATTATGTAGATGAGGGGTCTTTGCCTTGGCTCTTGGACCCACAGGACCTACTTGTCCTGTGTCACCTGCTCCCTGTCCTTGTGCTCTGGCAGTGCTCACTATGCAGCAGAAGCTGATTTGGGGGTTTTTTGGTCTCTGGACTTGAGGTGGTGAAACCAAAACAAACCAATGCTATACACAGTCCCTCAGGAACAGGCAGAAGAAAAAAAAAAAAGAAGAAAAAAGTCAAAATCTTCAACTTCTGCACAGCACTAGAATAAAGTGTATGTGAGTGTGAAGGGAGGCTTGTGTGCACACTGAAGTATTTTTAGAGTGGCAACGAGAGGCTGCTATTCTGGTGAGAACAGTGCCTTCAACATTTACTGCAGGTACTGGCCTTCAGAGGACTAACATATCTCTGCACACATGTGCAGTGGATGCTCTAGGCCCCCATCCACAGCTCTTAGTAGTGACTTGATAACTACACACTTTGAGGACAAATTAGCAGTAACAGTAATACAACTTGACCACATAATATTACTTCACCTGTAGCTTAATGCTGCTGGATTCTAAACTGTGGTATAACACCTGTCATGAACTTGTATCATTAGCTGTGCCTGTGGGACTCAACTGCTTTTAAGAACAGAAACACCTATTGAGACACAGGCAGCAACAAGATGGAAAAACAAACAAACACAGAAATCCTTTCCACTGATTTGATTAGAGCTGAAAGTGAACAGAAGTAAAAACAGAGATGGCTCTTGTGTTCCCAGTGCCCACAGCTGTGGCTGAATACCCCACAGGGGTGGATGTCTTAATTAACACAGTGACAATTTTATGAGGTTGCTATTAAGAGCACAGTAACTGATTTCATATATCCCCCCAGCTATGAAGAGCAGAGGGACACAGTCACAGCTGGGAAGTGGCACAGGCTGCTTCTGGCTCAGCATACGATCTCGGGTAGCACCTGAAAGCAGTGAGCTCAGGCTGACAAAATGGGAAAAACCCCAACAAATCCCGCCAAAAAAAATCCCTGTTATCAGAAGATTTCAGGCTGATTTCAAAATGACTGAAAAAAAAATTAAAGTGGAAGGGTCTGTCTCATACAACTGTCTCTGAGCTTAAAAATGCAAAGTAAGATCTAAGCTTGTATGGTCAGATCCTTCACGATATTCCCTATCAGCTTCCAGGAAAACATTTGAGGCTATTTTTGTAATTTTACTCTGACTGGCAGGTACTGACCACTCCTGGAGAGAAGTCACTTAGCTTATGGACCTCTGGTGTGATCTGAGATCACACTTTAATATTCTCATGACTTTAAATCAAGCTCTAGGAATAAAGCAAGAACATACAACCATTACTGGATACTGGATTACTTTCTTCAAAACTGTAATCTTGACTCTAGCAAAGACTGGGAGGAGTGGATTGCAGTGAATGAAGGGCTGAGTGAAAGGCAAGAAGCTAAATTAAATTGACTAAATGACATCACTTTTTCATTTAAAAAGTATAAGCTTCAAGGACAAAACAAAATTGGTCAGAAAGGGTTAAAGAGCACAAGCAACAGGCAGGCAGCTCCTCTCAGTTCCAATGTTGATTGCAATGTGAAGCAAAGGCAGGCTCTGGAAGCAAAAATGGCCCCAGTAGAAAAGTCCAGTAAAAAGTAACTACTAGTGAAAAGTAACTACTAGAAAATTTCATATTTAATATAGTATGTTCATCTTAGGAGGAATTCCTCCCTTCTTAAAGATATAAAAGAAAAAAGGGGTTGAAGATTTTGCTGCATCCTTAATGTTCTCTGACACAAGGAAGATTTCAGCTTTATAATTTAAAGAAAATGAAAGTATCTGACATTTGCTGAGAAGACATTGCTCATGAGTAATTTTTAAAAATCATTGAAAGAATAAAGAACAATAAATACCTAGACAGAGATGTAGTAGAAGTGGGTATGCATAGAAAATGCAAAAAAGAAAATTATTATAATAAAATTCTGGAAGAAAATAAATATTCCAGCAAAAAGGAGCTATTTTTGTATACTGAACAATACCACACATTTGAAGAATTAGAAAGACTGTAGACACCAAACAGAGAACAACCCACATTTTGCTTAAAGCAATCTTATCTAGACAACATCACCACCCTTAATCATGCCCCAGAAGTCGTGAACAAGAACTGCAATAGATGGGAACTTTGTAAATATCTAGAAAAACCTTTCATTAGATGCAGCAGAATGGGTTACCCAAAGGCATGAAATCTCTGTCCTTGGCTTTCAAGGAGCAGCCTGTCAACACCACAGGCAGCTTGTTCTAGTGCTGGTGCTAGTCCTGCTCCGAGTGTTGATCTAATGCTTGCCCCGTGCTCAGTGAGACTAACTGAAGGTAAGAAGTGCCTTTCAGCCAGTATTGCCACTATTCCGTGATTTCACAGTAGAAATGAGGCTCATTGTGGCAAACAATATGACCTTAATCTTCCATCAACTCCAATAATAGAATTTGGATTGTTGAAAAATCTTTTTTAAGTTTACGGAGGTTAAAGGATTCGTTTAACGTTAGGCACAGGTTTGTACCTTGTCTCCATCTTCTTTAAGATGTATTGATTTTATTACATAAAATATATTGAAACAGGTGTGATGTAGACAGATGCCAAGCCTGACTTCTTTGTGGTTGATAGGTTTATTATTAATAAATTGGATGAAGATATGCATCAAAAGACAGATGGTATTGCAAATTCTGGCAAGCAAATAAAACTTGTTAATAAATACATGACAAGTTATGAAGAATGATGTATCTACTCAGATACAGAAGGTAGTTATTAAAACCTTAATTAAATTCACTTTAGCTGAGGATTATAGCTTCATGAATGTTAAGGTATTCAGAAGCCATGAGAAATGTTATGAATAGTCACTTTAGTTAACAGGAACACCAAAATGGAGATCTTCAGAAAAAAAAGTCAGTCTGTTTACATTAGAGTGTTGGGGGAAAAAACAAGTCTTTCCAGGGCAGGATGGACAAATCAGATTCTGTGTAGAATAATCAAGGTAAAGTGGCCTGCTGGACTGAGGAACAAAATGCTGCTTTTGTTAGCAGGTAGCTGGACTGTTGTGATTAACCCAATGTGTAGATAATGAAGCAGAAGCAGCTGAAGCACATTTAGGATGCTGATAAAAGGTTTTTCATCCAAGTTTATTCCTTTGTTCTCCTGGAACAAGAGACTGAAACCTAATTTCAAGACACACTAGAGTGCCATCTTTATATCTGAGTATCAAAGATCTGAATGAAAGAGCCCCAGGACATGGCTGACTCTTGCTATGTGACCTCTTGAGCATCTGACCAGTCTAGGAAGAATACTACTATGTAAATGAGAAGGGAACTTGGTCCTTTTCTTCATGTGCCTTTCATTGCTGTCTTTAAAAACTGGGCTAGTAAAAGCACATGAGTGAATGAAGATACAAAATGAATACGCCTGAACTTTCTAGGTGTTAGGTTAAAGTTTTTCAGCCTTGAAATACTTCTCAGAATGCTTCTGTAGGGCAAGATGCCTATTTTTGAAGAGGAAAAACTGTGGCATGGGGACATGTAGTGCTCTTCTGTAGTTGATACAGGCAGACCCAAGCACTCTCAGCAGGTCTGAGCCATACCAAGCTGAGGAGCTCTGATGCAGAGATCATGCACTGGTAATGGTACCACACTAAGGTGGGATCTAGAAGACAGTGGCCTATTCACTAGGTGCAGCATCGGACTCAGACATCTGTGCCACTTTTAGACTTGAAATACAGGGAGACATGCTCATTTCTGGCTGTCTCCTTCTGAGTAGGAGTGTGACATGCTGAAGACTACAAGAACCTCTACTTAGTATCTGAAAAACTAAACTATCTCTCTTCACTCTCCTGTCTGCAAACCATGATCTACCAAAGACCATGAGCCTTTAGCAATTGGGATATTGTTAACTCACCAGTTCAAGTGCTTTTGTTAAATAAGGACATTTGAAACTCCCTCCTAGACTCCTCTCCAAAGGAATTCACTTGTTTGTTTCTTCTGGAGTCCTGTAAGTGTACTGGCACCCTAAGACTATCACATAGTGTCTTCCCTGTCAGTTATTCTGGTGAGGATCAAACTCTTTGAAATAAGTTAAAATGATTACTCCTCTTCGCTCATTTACTCATATGTACAGTGACTATTAAATCAGACCCTGGAAATTAAGATTTTTTTTGCCCGTGGAATTGATTTGCATGTTATAATAAAGGCACTTCTGATGTATTTTAGTAGAGATGGGGGCTGAATGCATTTGCCTGTTACCAGGGCTTTGCTTTGTGTTAAGACAGCCCTGCATTGTGCACTGTGTAATGAATTCCAGAAAACACAGCATCTTATTGTTGTCAGTTATTGGGGGCTCATTCTCCTAATGAGATATGTGAATATCTTTCATTAACATTAATGGTGACTGTGTCCCTGACCCCTGAGGAGAACAGTGCTCTCTGTCCAGCCATGGTGGTCATGATGAAAATGCTATTGCAGTCACTGCAAACATTTCTTTTTATGTTGTCAGTTGCCTGGACAGCTTTTAGTGTCCTTTACAGCATTATTCCTGTACCCCTTTGAGCTTTTACTTTGTTTGCTTTGGATTGCTACAATAAACATCTAAACATCTTTTCATACCCACAGCATCAAAATGCAGAGAAAGGGACTGGGTACTACATTGTGTTAAATACAGGCAAAGTCTGGCCTTAAGGTATAAGCATATGCTTTACTTAAAGCCACCTGACTGAAATCAGCGGGACTGCTCAAACTGTTAAGCAGTTTGTTAATTATTTTACCTGACTTTATGCACAGGCTGTTGTTACTGACAGACTAGGGACCAGAGAGTTGGACACTCTATAGTACTGAACTCTGGGTACAATAAGCCACTGGACACATTGGTCAGGGGTTCTTAAAGAAATAAAAAACTCCTGGAGCAAACCTCCATAGAGATTTCCCTGGAAAAATATATCATCTTAAAGCCAAGACAGTTGCTGGCCCCATCTGTAGGGTACAGTACTTGTCTCCAGGGTCACTCCCCATCACTGCTGGCAGTGAACAGCAATGTCCTTACCACTTTGCCCTAAACCTCCAGAGCAGGGTTTCCACATGCAAACTGCCTGCTGGCAATGGTGACAGCCTGTGCTAACCCCTGCCAGCCCCACAATCTTAAAATAATGGCATTTGAAATACAGTTTAGATAGCAGATGAAGAGAGTCCCAAACCAAATATAGACACAGTATGCAGCAATAAATATTATCCTATTTAGATATGGAAGTAAGAACAACATGGACTATAAAATAAAAAAACAAACAAACAGCACATTATGTTGAGTATATTTTAGAGAAATAACTTGCAAATAAAAATGACTGTTAACCCTTAAATCTGGTATCCAACTTCAACTTGGTTATGATAAAATACAAGGGCATGTCATACTTTGTTTTTGTTGTTGGGTTCAGTTTTAACTTAATTTTCTGCAGCTGAGCAAGATCAGAGGCAGCACTGTCCCCAGCTCTGTGCTGAGAGTAACAGTGCCTAAATATCATGAATTAACAGCACGTTCAGTGACTGTTGGAAAACAAGCAATATTATTTACAGATGTGATGAGGCTCAGCAAACATCCAGGTAGTAGAAGAAGGAAATAATTCTCACTTCACTAGAACACTTAGCACAATGGGGTGTGAAGATTGACTTCTAATTTTCTTCATGTTTAGCAAACCAGGGAAATGCAAATTTGAGGAAACAATGCCTAGTCTGAGCACGGATCTCATCATCACATCCCTTCTGAAGCTAACTTCACAGACCAGACGTGTTACACACAATGGCTAAATTTGTTTTAAAATGCAAGACTGGTCTCCTACCAGCCATCAGCCTGCTGCCCTGAAGGAAAGAATGAAAGAGTGAAGATCAGCGGATGACTTTTTTCACAGATGCAGTTAGGGCACACTTGTGAGCTCTGCAACGTGCCGCTCCCAGTCACCCTGTACTCATGAGAGCTGTCAGGCACAGGCTCATCCAGCTGTTACACATGGGCCATAACAGCCCATGCTGAACTCCTACAACAACACTAGATTCTTCCTATAAAATAGCAAGGTCATCTTATTCCTCCATGCACATCAAATGCCCACTGACCAAAAACTCTAAATGACCCATCTGGCCATTCCGCAATTTTCAGGGAATGGTGCTGTAGTAAGGACGAGAAATGTTAACAAAATTAAACAAAGATAATCCTTCCCTCCATAAGCATCCTTCCCTTCCTTCAGCAAATGTCATCCTTCCCTCCATTACTCTACTATGAGAGAGAAAATGGCTGACGTACCCCGTGGCGATGTTCATAGTAAGCCAGCTTGGATTTGGTTAAGACAAAGAAGCGCACTTTAAAGTTGGAGGGTGAAGTCCTCCTCTTCTGCTGAGATTTTTTGATCAGCAGTTCCTCCAGGAGCACACAGTTATTCATGGCTGAGTCAAAAATGGTCCTCTCCCAAGACATGGGTTCTTTGCCCTACGTGCTGAGTGCCCGTCCAAGAAAGAGACACAAGAAGGAAGACAGTTAATTAAAAAAAAAAAAAAAAAAAAGCAAAGAAAAAAGGTGTTCAAAAGGCAACGTAGGTGCTTTGAGCTCTATCTTCCCATCTACAGCAAAGCTTCCTTTCTGTCAAGCCATAACCACATCCTCTCTGAAGTCATAAAACGAACAGCACATGTTGAAATACACGCTAAGGTAAATGTTGTGGAAAAAATAACACATGAGGGACATTCAGTAGATGTGAGTCAATGATTAAGGATTAATTAAAAGGAGGTGTGGCATGATTAAGCATCTGTCTCTTACTCGCTCATTTAGTAAAACCAGTTAGAAATGCACACACTGAACATAGATGTATAGGATGTCTCTCCTGTCCTCTTGGAAGTCATGCATCCATATTTCTTTTTCAAGGGAATGGTGCCTTCCCATGTAGATACTGTGTGTCTCAGAGATTTCATACAACTTATATAAGGAAGTTTTCCATGTAACATGAAAGCTTCTACTATGTAAGCCAAGAAAAGGATATCCAGGATATAGGATATACTTGTATAAGGATTGATAAATATTTGTAGTCGTTAGATATTTAAGCTGAAAACAAGTGGTTACAATAACTGATAACTAATTAATTATCATCAGTTACTATACTGATTACTGACTGCTTCAGGTGCAGTCTAATTAGTCTGTGGCTGGATGCTGCAGGAGATCCAGGCACAGCATGCCCTCTGTGGATGAAATCAAGACCAGGGTGAACAGCAGTGAAGCAAGCACAGCCATCAAACCAAGCCCAACTGGTTTCCTCAGGACTTCAGGGCACCATTTGGGGCACTATTCACCGGTCTAAATACAGAATTCTAATAAAAATTAGTATGTACCTAAGGCAATCACTACAACAGCACTGTTACATTTTAATATTTCTTCTCTCTGGTGTTGGTCTCTTCTCCCAAGTAACTAGCAGTAGGATAAGAGGAAGTGGGTTTCAGTTGTGCCAGGAGAGGTTTAGGTCGGATATTAGGAAAAAAATATTTACTGCAAGAGCAGTGAGGCCTTGGAATGGGCTGTCCAGGGAGGTGGTGGAGTTGCCATCCCTGGAGGTGTTCAAGAAGCATTTAGATGTGGTGCTTCAGGATATAGTTTAGTGGTTGTGGTAGGTGGATTATGGCTGGACTCAATGATCTTGAAGGTCTTTTCTAACCTTAATGATTCTATGATTCTATGGAGACTTGAGTTTATAGAACAGTTCTTAGACTTGAGAACCATATTTCTTAACAGAATGTATTGCTTATCTCTCCTAACAGAGGTGGCAGATCTCTCCCTTGATGTTCTATGTTACATTGTTCAGGCAGCATCAGGGATCATCAAATGTGCCTCATCAATCTTGTTCAATTGAGAATCTGCATTTGCCATAAAGATACAATATAAGGATTGCACTTGACATACAGATCTGTAAGACAATTTGCTAAAGGCAATGGAGTATGATGGAACAGAAACAAGGAGAAACAGAAGCTGCTGTGCAGTTGATCACTCTCTCTATATATCTCTGTCTCTGTGTGGTGGTCTTGCCAAAGACAAGATGCAGCATGTTCTGAAACATTCATTGTGCAAAAGTCTAGCAAGGCTATGGTTCATTTCTTGGCAGAGTGACTGAGTTCCAATGAAGTCTTGTGGTTGAACAAGAAAGATGACACAAGTCTGTGATGTCCTGAAAAATCGTCACTGCTGCCAAGGGGGATTTCAAATCTATTTGTAGACTAGGATCAATACTCCAGCCAAATTTCCCAATTTTTCTACAAAACAGTTTGCCTCATGTAATGTACACATATAAAAAATTCAGAGCCTGCTGTGAGTTTTCTAAAATGGTGCTCTGTGTAAACATATAGGACCACTTTTGCATGCATATAACTTTCCTCAAGGTTGAGAATTTGCCAGCTGAAATTATGCTCTGAGAGCCTTTCTTGTAGTTAAGCCAAAACACAGAAAGAGGAGAGCCCTGCCAAACTGTATGGACTTCACTCTCTTAGCAACAGTGAATTCTCCCAGAAAAGCTGTTGATCTTAGTAGCATTTTCCTTGATTTGTTTCAGTACAGATTAATTTATAACCACACCTTGTAATTTCATTGCAATTTTAGCCATGAATACTTGTTCATGACTATGTTATTCTTTCCAGTCTCTTCTTTGCATTAACTGTTCTCTTTTTAAAATTTTCTGAAAAGTCTTTGTAGCTTGAGCCAAGGGGGTTCAGAGTCTTTTGGCAGAGATGTACATGTTGTCTTCTCAGAAAAATGAATATAAATAGAAATGCAAGGGTGTGACATTGCAGTACTACAGCAAAAGCAAGGCATAGAGGACAGCAAAGAGCTGAGGTGCCAACACGTAGACCCCTGAAAAGGAGCAGAGCTGGAGATGAGAGGATGTGGGGGGAGAAGAGATTCAATTAAGCTGGTAAGCAGTGGGTGGAGAGCTAAGAAATTCTTTAAAGGTAGTGACTGGCAGTTTGATCCTTCATGATAAGAGATGAGTTAGCAGAGGGACATGAAGAGGGGAGCAATTTGATCAAATGTTCAGATCGGGGGCTTTGCAACTGCACTTCTTTTGGTGTAAACATGGTATGATACAATGTGCTGTAGGAGGTCTGACGGGAAGATGCTGACAGGGTCAAGGCAAGAGAGAAGAAGAAATGAGATTTGGCTTTGCATACGGGCTGAGCTGAGCTTCTGTGGAAGAGAAGGTACAGATTTGCTACAGCACATGTAGAAAAACACACAGCTGTAAGAAAATAATTGCAGATTTTCACCTGGAGTGACAGAGAAACTGGTAGCTACACCAGAATTAGCAGGACTCAGGCATTCTGAGTTTTCCATGTGAGTTCAAAGGGATGCTGGGCCAACTCTGATGTTAGATGGGGAAAAAAAGAATGACCATAAGGAAGGAAACAAGTCAACACAGCCAGATTCAGGTGCCATTGATAGAAACACAG
This sequence comes from Chaetura pelagica, assembly GCF_000747805.2. Taxonomy (NCBI): domain Eukaryota; kingdom Metazoa; phylum Chordata; class Aves; order Apodiformes; family Apodidae; genus Chaetura; species Chaetura pelagica. The sequence goes on from NW_009953964.1 coordinate 8,120,992, forward strand.
GAGTTGATTTCAGTAGGAGCTGGTAACTATTTCTGGTTTGCTGGTATCTTTATCAATGGATAATTCTTTACTGTTGAACTGGGGAGGAGTGTATGGACTGATGTACTTTTGTATCTGCTCTTGACACAGAACTACCTCTTCTTATTGCTTTTTCATTTTAATTCCAAAGCCCATGTGTAGGAAGCATGCAAGCATTTGAGTGTAGCAAGCCAAAACCAGAATATGAATGCTAAGTCTAATTAATATATAGCCAGGTTGACATGTATATACAAAAACATATGGTCTAAGAATTGTATTAATATTTAGTTATACATTTATGAGACAGTAACCTGCTATGTGTTTTGGAATTTTATTTAATTTCAAAGATCATTATGTCTTTTCCAATTTGTGAATAAAATTCTTTACTGCTTTCAAGACATGAACTCTATACAAAAATCATATAACATCCACCTGGGTCACTAACAGGTGACCCTTTTAGACAAAGAATGTCATTTAAGGGCTTCACAACCCTTCTACAGTCAAGCATATGTCTCCTATAACAAACTAACTAACTAACTAACTAACTAACTAACTAACTAACTAACAAACAATATATGTAGTTATATACAGTTAGGTAGTAATACACCACTTTTCAAGGTCCACATTGGCTGCAAAGCTGGAAGAGGTGAGGAAAAGTCTTAGAGCTTTACATAAAAACTAGAAACATTTCCTGAAAGGGCTTCTTGGATGAGCTGGAATATTCTGCTGGCACAGGTACTCACTTCTGGATCCTGACCTTTTATGATGGTGCAGTGACACACTGAAGATATGAGCACACTCCTTTTGTTCAAGGCTTTTGGCACCATCTTATATTGCATGGTACAGAAATTCTGTATTCTTAATAGAAAATAATTGAATATAACTGTCCCAAGTATCTTAAACCCACTTTAAGTCTGTCCCTTAAGGCAAGGAGACAAAGCCTGGTAAATTTTTCAGGTATTTTAAATCTTGCCTGCTTAAGGGCTTTTATAAGGCCTGCTACCATTAAGCCTTTGATGCTTTTCCATCCATTTGGAGGAAAATCTGAAATATTTTAAATATTTCAGACTTCAGTTTGAGCTGCTCTGTGCACTAAATACTCCTCTGTGCTGGGCAAGTTACAACTGTGGCCTGAGCGGGCTCCTGTTTTTTTTCTTTTTATCACCTTTATTCTTCCCTTGCTACCTCCTGCAAAGTGCTCTATTTCTGCTCTGAAAAATGCTATTTTAGGGATTGGATTTTTTCTTGGGGGATTTACCCAGATTATGCAGTTCACACTTTTATTGCTGCAGACTGTGGAAATCTCCCCACCCGCACATCCTGCTCTGATACCAATGCTTATGTCCTGAAGGTGGCACAGAAATTTATAAAGTTAAATATAGTTTTTTGTTTTTGTAAAAAAAACAGACCGGAAGGCTGCAACTAGAGTTTCACTCTCATAAAACGACCTGTGTACTAATATCATGTGTACTGTTTGAGCTAGGTTTGCTGCCTGGGTGCCAGGTCTTGCTTTTCACCAGCTGCTCAATATGATGATTATTGTTCAACTTCCAAGCTTCCAGAATTCAACCCATTTTGCTACTTGGCTTTTTTAGAGTGTGAGAAACTCTATTTAGGTTACTCAGCTGTCTTCCTTCTTTGACTGTTTATTATTGCTCCAATAAACATGTCTTCAGTAGACCCAAAGAACAAGACAGAAAGCTGCAGAAAAAGGGAAGAATTAGCCTGGTCTTCCTGAGCTAGATGCATCCAGCTTTCCTGTAGGTCTTACAACTGCATCTTTGAATCTGCTCACACTACTTCCAGTGACCAAGGGAGCTGTTCTTGTAGAACCAGAGCAAGAGTCTCCTGTGAACTGTTTCTGAGCTCTGGGAAAGTAGATGCTTTGTTCTGAGCATCTGCTAGAGGGAGGTAGTGAATTATCTATGATCTGAATGTTTGAAGTGAATCACTCTCAGGCTCACTGATGCTGGCACTAACATAGAGGGCATGTTTTATACTGGTGAACTTGCACAGGGTTAGGACAGGCTCTGCTGTGATGCACGTACAAATAACCCTTTGCTCAGCTGTTCTCTGTAAGGCAAAAAGGCAGACAGGAAAACCCAGTTTCAGCAGCTCACACCCAAACCTGGAATTTGTTTCAGCTCCTTTTATTAGTGGCTGCCTCTCAGAATTCCTGTCCGTTACTATTTCCTTCTGAGGACAAAGGCATGAATTACACTGCTGGAAAACAGCAGAGCTGCAAATCCTGCAGCTTATCCTGGCAACATGACATGTTTGCAGCTACCCAGGTTCTGATGGCTGAGAAGGGATTACTTCATGCCATGCAGACGTGTTTTTTGAGACATGTTCATTTACAAGCTAGAATCAGGAAGTCACCAAAGGCACGTGAACAAGCAGAGACCCAGCATTACTGTCTGCCTTAACACTCAGAGGTGCTGCTTCCAGAAATAACATTAATTTTAAGAGTATAGGGAAGAGTGTGAGGGTGGGCTGATTCTATCAAAATGTGCCTTTTTGAGCCATGTCAATTTATTAACCAGCCTCTGCTGGCATTTGAAGCTGTTTGAATCTGGTAATAGGCTGTATAGCAAGAAACATTTGTGTCATGTGCATTGAAGATTGGCATGCCCCAATTTTTACATGGTGGGAACATTAAACTTCTTTCCTGCATTGCTGAATGCACCAATAGGCTGTAGCTAGTATTTTAGTCTGAGGAGTTAGAGGAGTCAGGAAGAAAAGACAGCACAGCACCACACTGCAATTTCATTAATTCCCAAAGCCACAGCAGGAGACAGGGAGATGGGAATTAATCACAGCAGATGGAGACATAAAGCTTGCTTAAGTCCCCTTCACCCCCAACAGGCTTCCTTTTTCTTCCCCTCCTCCCTGGTATACCCTGCAACAAAGCCTATAACTATCACCAAAAAAGGAAATTCCTGAGCTTGTTTAACTAGGCTGTAAGATGTAACACTCAACCTAAACCTGACATTTGGCCTTATTGAAACTCATACAATTGGCCTTAGCCCATTGATCAAGCCTGTCCAGATCCCTCTGCAGAGCCTCTCTGCCCTCAAGCAGATTGACACTTCTACCCAGCTTAGTTTTATCTGCAGACTTACTGAGGGTGCCCTCTATCCCCTCATCCAAATCATCAATGAAGGTGTTAAACAGGAGCAGCCCCAGCACCGAGCCCTGAGGAACACCATTTGGGACTGGCCCCAAACTGAATTTAACCCCTTTTAACACAACTCTTGACACAGCCATCTAACCCATTTTACATCCAGCAAAGTGTGTGCACATACAAGCCATGAGAGGCCACCTTCTCTAGGATAATGCTGTGGGAAACCCTGTCCAAGGCCTTGCTAAAGTCAAGGTAGACATCATCTACAGGCTTTCCCTTGTCCAATAAGCAGGTCTCCGTGAAGAAGATTTCAGAGAAGAGCAGTAAGCAAACTGTGCTATGCGTATCACTTAAAATCATTCTTAATTTCTCATTTGGAACCACTGAAAAGAGAAATACTAGCAGCTCCCCAAATGCTGGAAAGGGTCACCTGTGGGTCTGCTGGGAAGCAGCCACACTACCAAGAATGAGACTGAAACTCTTTTTTCTTCTTTCATTAGTTGACGTTATATCCCCTCTGTCTTGGCCACTACATACAGACTGGGAAAATGACTCAAAAAGATCACAGATAGCATGGTAAAAAAAAAGCCCTGGTTTCACCCTGTTATCTACTTCTTGAATTCACAGCCTTTTACATCCTTTCTGCACAGTTCGAGTGCAAGGCAGGAGAGAATCAAGCTCAGCTCTTGTTAAAAGAATGTGAAATTAAAGTCTGGAAAGTCCAATAAAACCAAAGTGTTAGTACCTCCTACCAGACAGGTTTTCTTGTGTATCTCTGGGGGCGGTCCTTTTATTCCTGTTTATAGAATGGTTTGGGTTGGAAGGGACCTCAAAGATCATCTAGGTCCAACCCCCTGCCATGGGCAGGGACATCTTCCACTAGGCCAGGCTGCTCAAAGCCCCACCCAACACTTCTTGAACACTTCCAGGGAGGGGGAATCCACAGCTTCTCTGGGCAACCTGTGCCAGTGTCTCACCATGCTCACAGGAAAAAGTTTCTTCCTAATATCTAAGTTAAATCTACTTTCAGCTTAAATCTATCTTCAGCTTAAAACTGTTACCCCTCATCCTATCACTATATGCCCTTTTAAAAAGTCGTTATAAAATTTAAAAAATTAAGTTTTAAAAGTCCTTTTAAGTCCTTGGACAGTCTAGATTGATGGGCAGAGATCACTTGCATGAACTTCAACAAAGCCAAGTGCCAAGTCCTGCACTTTGCCCACAACATCCCCCTGCAACGCTACAGCCTTGGGGAAGAGAGGCTGGAAAGCTGCCCAGCAGAAAGAGACCTGGGGGTTCTGATGGACAGGCAGCTGAATATGAGCCAGCAGTGTGCCCAGGTGGCCAAGAAGGCCAATGGCATCCTGGCCTGTATTAGAAATAGTGTGGCAAGCAGAACCAGGGAGGTGATTGTCCCTCTGTACTTGGCATTGAGGTGCTGGAGTGTGTCCAAAGAAGGGCAACGAAGCTGGTAAAGAGCCTTGAGAACAAGTCATATGAGGAGTGGCTGAGAGAACAGGGGTTTTTTAGTCTGAAGAAAAGGAGGCTGAGGGGAAAACTCATTGCCCTCTGCAGCTACCTGAAAGGACGCTGTGAACAGGCAGGTGCTGGACTCTTCTCACAAGTAACTGGTGATAGAACAAGAGTGAATGATCTCACACTGTGCTGGGGAGGTTTAGATTAGACCTTTTGCACTGAAAGGATTGTCAGACATTGGAACGTGCTGCCCAGGGAGGTGGTTGTGTCACCATCCCTGGATGTGTTAAAAAGTAGTCTTGGGACACATGGGAAGATGGTTTGGGAACATGCATGGTTTGGAATATTTAAATATATACTCAGAGATTCGGTAAAATGTGAGCTGTAAATTTGTTCAGGTTTTCTAGTCAAACAAACCTGACCCTTCTGGACTTCCTTTGCATAGTTTTAGGAATAATTAACAAGATCCAAAGTCATTATTATTCAGTGAAAAGTTTTCTTTGGTGAAATGACCGATCCTGAGAAGTGTGTAAATGACACTGCATGTGCACACAGCAGGTCCCTGTCAGACAAAGGCCATTGCTGCCACCTGCTGAGGAAGAGAGAAAACGGGACAAAAACGGCCAAGTGTCAAAAGATATGTTCCTGTTGGCCATTTCAGGGAGAAATCCCAGCATTGGTGATGCCAGGAAACCCAGCTCCCCAGTATCAAGGAGAAAAACTGAAATCCACACTTTTTTCTTCATCTGCTCCTAGAAGAAAACTGAAAGAAAACAACACAGCTCAGTGCTTCTTACAGTTTTCAGGTGGTCAGGTTTAGTGCACTCGGCTGCAGGGACGACGCAAACACCTCCCAGGGCACTGCTGTCACTTCATGCCGGCGTTTCTGCCCCGTGGCAGCAGCACAGGCCCCACGGCCACAGCCCGCACGGCCACTCTGTAATTCAGTGGGAAACGAGTTAGGAATCGTCTGGGCAGATTCCGTTCTAAGTAGGGTCCTTCCAAGCTGCCTGTGCTTCCCAGCAGCACGGACACACCAACTCCCAGTGCTATTCACGGCAGCGGCGGCTCCGACGGGGTCCCCAGGCGCGTAGAAACGCCCGGGCGGTCCCTCCTGCTGACACAGGCCTGTGGCCTGGGCCCCCGAGGAGCTGCTTGGGGAGGGGGGGAGCCTTGCGGGAGCCACAGCAGCGCCCGGGATGTGCCGCCCTCGCCCCGCCGGGGCTGCGCGGGGCTG